>NC_091470.1:21626421-21663921 GCF_036971445.1 Narcine bancroftii | reverse complement strand
ATCTGTGTGAGTGTGTGTGTGTGTGGGAGTGTGTGATGAGAGAGTGTGTGTGTGTGTGTGTGTATCTGTGTGTGGGGGGGGTGTGAGCCTGTGTAAGTGTGTGAGTGGGTGTGCGGGTGTCGGTGGATCTGTGTGAGTGTGTGTGTGTGGGGGTGTGTGATGAGAGAGTGTGTGTGTGTGTATCTGTGTGTGGGGGGGGTGTGAGCTTGTGTAAGTGTGTGAGTGGGTGTGTGGGTGTCGGTGGATCTGTGTGAGTGTGTGTGTGTGGGGGTGTGTGATGAGAGAGTGTGTGTGTGTGGGAGTGTGTATCTGTGTGTGGGGGGGGTGTGAGCTTGTGTAAGGGTGTGAGTGGGTGTGCGGGTGTCGGTGGATCTGTGTGAGTGTGTGTGTGTGGGAGTGTGTGATGAGAGAGTGTGTGTGTGTTTCTGTGTGTGGGGGGGGGTGTGAGCCTGTGTAAGTGTGTGAGTGGGTGTGCGGGTGTCGGTGGATCTGTGTGAGTGTGTGTGTGTGTGGGGGTGTGTGATGAGAGAGAGTGTGTGTGTGTGTGTGTATCTGTGTGTGGGGGGGGGTGTGAGCCTGTGTAAGTGTGTGAGTGGGTGTGCGGGTGTCGGTGGATCTGTGTGAGTGTGTGTGTGTGGGGGTGTGTATCTGTGTGTGGGGGGGGTGTGAGCCTGTGTAAGTGTGTGAGTGGGTGTGCGGGTGTCGGTGGATCTGTGTGAGTGTGTGTGTGTGTGGGGGTGTGTATCTGTGTGTGGGGGTGGTGTGAGCCTGTGTAAGTGTTGAGTGGGTGTGCGGGTGTCGGTGGATCTGTGTGAGTGTGTGTGTGTGTGGGGGTGTGTATCTGTGTGTGGGGGTGGTGTGAGCCTGTGTAAGTGTTGAGTGGGTGTGCGGGTGTCGGTGGATCTGTGTGAGTGTGGGGGTACATTTTTGTGTTTGCATTGATGCATATATTTATGTAAAGGTAAAAGGTTCCATTATTGTCACATTTAGAATGAACTACATGAAATTCTTTAACTTTTGTCCACCGTTTCGCGGACAGAGTCGCCGCTTTGTCCAGCGCCCCTCACAGAAACCTAGAGCACCTGGTGTTCCTAGGCGGTCTCCCCTCCAAAACTGAGTCTGCTTAGCTGTTAGCTGCTGTAGATATGTGTTTGTGTATTGGTGAGTGTGTTTATCTGTGTGTGTCCGCACATGCAGCTTGTCTCAGCTCTCTTCTCCCAAAATATTACTGCATTCATAAAATATGCAAATTACATACTCATTGCAGGCTTTTTCCATCAGCATGGATTGAAAGGGGTTTTGCACTAGGTCCTGTGTGGAGGCTGCACTGAGCTGCGTCCATTCCTGGACTTTGGAATGTGCCACGTTCAAGCTAGGCAGCTCCTGGTTCTGCGCAGACAATAGGGTGTCCTTCTCCAAGCTGAGAATCTCCCAGCGGCTCCGGAGGGTCCCATGATCTGCAGCTGCACAGGGCGAACCACGGCAAACCCACAAATCTTCCCAGACTCGGGGGCAGCATGCGGTGGTGCTGAGACTCCCAATTATGCACACAGGATGTGACATGAAGGCTTCTAGCCAGCTATCCCCTGTGCTGTCTCCCCATTAATCAGGATGATATTTCTTTGAGGGCAGCACACTGGAGAGCGAGTGGTGCTTCTGCCTCACGGCCACAGCGAGCCGGGTATCATCCAGTCTGTCCGAGCCGTCTGGATGCATTTTGCACATCCCTCTCCGGTTTTCCTCCCACTTCCCAAAGACGTGTGGGTTGCTCGGTCAGCTGGCCTCTGTCTGCTACCCCCAGTGTGTCGGTGAGAGGAAGAACCTGGGCTGGGTGGAGGGGGTGGTGCGGTGGGGTGTGGAAGAACGAAAAGGGATTTGAGTAAGATTCGTGCAAGTGGGAGCTCGAGTCAGCACAGACTCACTAGGCTGAAGAGACTCTTTTATCTGCTATCCGAGAGAGGCAGCCAAGTGGTAGCTTTTAAAGATTCCATGAAATGCAAACAACTCAACATGAAACCCTGCGGCATATAATTTTATAACTCTGCACGATCTCTGATTATAATTTTCTAGACCTTCAACACGTAAAATGGCCTCTCCCTGGACCACTTTGGCATCTGACTGATGGCATTAACAATTATTTTTTTCAGTGTGGAACCACATTGGTCTTAATGTTTCCCACGAGGATAAAGGACATTATCAACATTGTTGCTTTTCCAGACTGAACCATTGACGGGTCGTTAAATGTAATTTAAAAGAGTTTTGTGGTGTGTGCAGTTGGGTTGTGCCCAGTCAGCGCACCCTAGTATAATTGCAAGTCATGGTGGCGAATGAGGAGGTCAGTCGGCCCACCCAGACCAGGCCAGCCCTTTGTCGATCCATCTTTTTTGGTCCTATTCTTGCCCTCTTTCTTTTGGCCTACACATTAGGGACTAACCCTTTCAAAAGCTCCAATTTGCCTCTTATTAAGAGCTCCCATTTTAGCAAAATGGGACAATCACTCTAAGGGATAGTATAGACAGGAGGGGCTGAATAGTCACAGTTAACATTTCACACAAGCACATCGCAACACAAGTCAGAGCCCAGCAAGAATTCGATAGATTGGAAGAAGTTGGGGAACTTTTGTCACAGTCTGTTCCAGAATTCAATACATTTACAAAGACATTGTGATTTTGCAAAGGGAGATCCATGCTGACTGCCGGAAAGAAAACAGCTCTGAAGCAGCTCTTGCGGCCAGCCATTTTACTGGAATTCAGAGCAAAGCATGCTCTGCTTCTGATTTGTGTGTTTGGAACATGTGCATTCAAGGATGTACCTTAAGTCCAAGATGAGGAGGAAGTTCTTTGGCCAGAGGGTGGTGAATCTTTGTACTTCGTTGTCACAGGGGGCTGTGGAGGCCTAGTTATAAGAGGTTAAACAAAAGTGACTTTAAAATTGTGAAAGTCTAAAGCAAAACATAAACCTTTGGTAAAGCTGGGGGAAAATATTCAGCCAGTGTAGAGCCTTGGTCAGGTTTTGCTCAGAGCAGCCATTTTGAATAAGGTTGTGTGAAACAGCAATGGCGTCGCCCAGGATGAAGAGCTGGTCAATGCCGCTCGCCATTGGGGTGACTCTCTTAAAGTGTCTCCTTACCCCTTGCTTAGTGAGAGTCGCCCCGGTCAGAGGCTTTATCTGTAAACTTGGCAGGGGTGGGGTGGGGGGAATTAATTATCTACAACTTTATAACTCATTTATTGGGCGGCTCCAGGAAGGGGTGGAATCTGCAGATGCAGCGACGGTTAAATGTTTTCAAAGAATGTGACTGAAAATAAAGTAAAATGCTTTCTGGTTTATATGTGAAATCTATTCCATGTATGTACAGTTTAGTATTTTTGTCTTTTAAACTGTTTATTCTTAATGCAGGTGTATTAGTTCAGCATTGTGAGAGTGGGTTTCAAGCAACCAAAAACGTATCCGGCATCTACCAATCCCCATTGGTGCCAGAAACCAGGGGTTTTTACTGTACTGAGAAAGTTCCACTCTGAAAAAAAAATCTTGCCCCAAGGTACCGCAGTTAAATCCAGCCCTGACTCCTTGAAGCTGGTGCTTCACTGGTCCATGAGTCTTTCATAGTTTGCATCAGATGTGACTGTAACATCAGTGATGAATTGCTCCCATACAAAGCTAGCTCGATGCTCTTTATCTTCCTGGCTACACTGGGAAAAGGTGCAGAAATGATTCACAAGCTATGAGTTTGTTTGAAAAAAACACAGCTTCTGATTCAAGCATAGTTTCTTTCCTTACGTTGATGAAGGGCTCAAGCCTGAAACCTTGGTGATGTACCTTTACCTTTGCTACATAATGTACACTGTTTGACCTGCTGAGTTTCTCCAGCCTTGTGTTTATACTTCAACAATGATTTCCACAGACATTCTTTGCTATACATGCTATGTACTTGCTACAAATCTCCCTTTTTTTCTTAACCAGATCGCCATTATCCCTTGAAAACCAGGGTTCCCTATGCCAAGTAATTTTGCCTTTAATCCTAACAGGAACATGAAAACATTGCACTCTCAAAATTTCCCCCTCAAAGGCCATTCACTTTCCTAACACACCCCTGCCATAAAACAACATCTTCTCATTGCCACAAAATCTGCCTTCCTCCAATTTAAAATCGTAACATGATTAATACTATCCTTTTCTATAAATAACTTGAAGCTAATGACATTATGGTCATTGAACCCAAAATGTTCATCTACACACACATCTGTCACCTGACCTGCCTTGTTCCCTGATAGGAGATCAAGTACTGCATCCTCTCTCATTGGTACCTCTATACGTTGAATTAGAAAACCTTCTTGAGCACCTCTCACAAGCTCTGAGCCATCCAGCCCTTTCACAGTATGGGATTCCCAGTCAATATTTGGGAAGTTAAAATCCATTATTATCACAACATTCTGCTTCCTCCATCAATCTGCTATCTCTCTATAGATTTGCTCCTCCAATTCTGTCCAACTATTGTGCGTCTATAATACGACCCTATCAGAATGGTTACACCTTTCCCGTTCCTCAATTTCACCCATATGACCTCTGTAGACAAGTCCTCCTGGCTGTCCTGAATTCGCATAACTCAGACATTTTCCCTGACTAACAATGCCACTCCTCCCCCTCTATCACGTCTGAAGTTACAGAACATTAAGATGCCAGTCCTGTCCATCCTACAACCAAGTCTCTCTAATAGCAACAATATCATAATCCCACGTATCAATCCATGCCCTAAGCTCGTCAGCCTTTCAAACAATTCACCTTGTGTTAAAATAAATACACCTGATAAAATTTCTATCACGTACAAACCTTTGATTTTTGTCTATACATGCAGTCCTTGCATGACTTTATCCTCCACCTTCCCACTAACTGATCTCACATACTGGTTCCCCTCCCACTGCAAATCTAGTTTAAGCTCATCGGGACAAGACTAATAAATCTACCCACAAGGATGTTACTCCCCTTCCAGTTCAGATGCAGTCCATCCTGTTGGTACAGATCCCACCTTCCCTGGAACACAATCCAGTGATCTAGAAACTTGAAGCCATCCCTCCTACACCATGCCTCCAGCCACGTGTTAAGATGCCTTAACCTTCAATTACTAATCTCTCCAGCACGTGGTGCATGAAGCAATCCTGAGATCGCTACCCTGGAGGTCTAACACTTACCTCGCTGAACTCTCCTTTCAGGACTTGCTCCTCCTTTCAACCACATGTTATTGGTCTACATAGACCATGACATCTGGCTGATCACCCTCCCTCCTGAGAATGTCGTGAACTCAACCTCTGATATCTTGCACCCTGGCACGAGGGAGACAACATACCATCCAGGATTCATGATCTCCTCCACAAAACCTCTTATCTAACTTACTAACTATGGAATCCCCATCACTACAATCCGCCTCTTTTATCCCTCTTCCCTTCTTAGCCACAGCACCAGTCTCCAGGCCAGAGACCTGATTGCCATGGCTTGTGTCTGGTAAGTCAACCACCTCAGTAGTATTCAAGGCGGCTTACTTATTTTTCAGGGGGACGCCCACCAGGTGGCCTTGCTCTACCTGCCTGCTCTCTCACCTATCTGTAACCCAACTACCCTCTACTTGTCTCCTAAGTGTAATAATGTCCCTGTAAATCCTATCTATCACACCATCTGCCTCCCGAATGCTCTGGAGTTTATCCGCCACCTGTTTCAAAGCCTCAACACAGCTTGACAGGAGCATCAGCTGGATGCACCTCGCATTTGTAGTCATCCGGGAAACCACCAACTACCCTAAGAATCCACATCATAGAGGGCATTCCACTGCCCTGGGCTCCATTCTCCCACTCTCTCTCCCTCTCTACCCCACTCTCCCTACCCCACACTATCTACCCTGCACTCTCTACCCATATCTCTCTTCCCTCTCTCTCTACCCTGGTCTCTTTACCCCTCTCTCTACCCTGCTCTCTCTACCCCACACTCTCTACCCCACACTCTCTATCCCCCTCTCTCTACCCCGCTCTCTCTATCCCACTCTCTCTATCCTGCTCGCTCTATCCTGCTCTCTCTATCTCTATTTCACTCTCTCTACCCTCTCTCTCTCTACCCCACTCTCTCTATCCTGCTCTCTCTATCTCTATCCCACTCTCTCTCTACCCCGCTCTCTCTATCCCACTCTCTCTCTCTACCCCGCTCTCTCTATCCTCCTCTCTCTATCCTGCTCTTTCTATCTCTATCCCACTCTCTCTATCTCCACCCCGCTCTCTCTATCCCACTCTCTCTACCCTCTCTCTCTACTCCACTCTCTATCCTGCTCTCTCTATCTCTATCCCACTCTCTCTATCTCTACCCTGCTCTCTCCCACTCTCTCTATCCTGCTCTCTCTATCTGTATCCTGCTCTCTCTATCCCGCTCTCTCTACCCTCTATCTCTATTCCGCTCTCTCTATCCTGCTCTCTTTATCTCTATCCCACTCTCTCTATCTCTACCCCGCTCTCTCTATCCCACTCTCTCTACCCTCTCTCTCTACCCCACTCTCTCTATCCTGCTCTCTCTATCTCTATCCCACTCTCTCTATCTCTACCCCGCTCTCTCTACCCCGCTCTCTCTACCCTTTTCTCTATGCCGCTCTCTCTATCCCACTCTCTCTACCCTGCTCTCTCTCTCTCTCTATCCCACTCTCTCTATCTGTACCCCGCTCTCTCTATCCCACTCTCTCTACCCTCTCTCTCTATCCTGCTCTCTCTCTCTATACCCCTCTCTCTATCTCTATCCCACTCTCTCTACCCTGCTCTCTCTCTCTCTATCCCACTCTCTCTATCTGTACCCTGCTCTCTCTATCCCACTCTCTCTACCCCACTCTCTCTATCCTGCTCTCTCTATCTCTATCCCACTCTCTCTATCTCTACCCCGCTCTCTTTACCCCGCTCTCTCTACCCTTTTCTCTATGCCGCTCTCTCTATCCCACTCTCTCTACCCTGCTCTCTCTCTCTCTCTATCCCACTCTCTCTATCTGTACCCCGCTCTCTCTATCCCACTCTCTCTACCCTCTCTCTCTATCCTGCTCTCTCTCTCTATACCCCTCTCTCTATCTCTATCCCACTCTTTCTACCCTGCTCTCTCTCTCTCTATCCCACTCTCTCTATCTGTACCCTGCTCTCTCTATCCCACTCTCTCTACCCCGCTCTCTCTCTATCCCACTCTCTCTATACCCCTCTCTCTATCCTGCTCTCTCTATCTCTATACGCCTCTCTATCTCTATCCCACTCTCTCTACCCCGCTCTCTCTCTATCCCACTCTCTCTATACCCCTCTCTTTATCTCTATCCCACTCTCTCTACCCCACTCTCTCTCTATCCCACTCTCTCTACCCCGCTCTCTCTCTATCCCACTCTCTCTATACCCCTCTCTTTATCTCTATCCCACTCTCTCTACCCCACTCTCTCTCTATCCCACTCTCTCTATACACCTCTCTCTACCTCTATCCCACTCTCTCTACCCCGCTCTCTCTCTCTATCCCACTCTCTTTATACCCCTCTCTCTCTCTCTATCCTGCTCTCCATCTACCCTGCTCTCTATACCCCTCTCTCTCTATCCCACTCTCTCTCTATACCTCTCTCTATCTCTATCCCACTCTCTCTACCTCGCTCTCTCTACCCCACTCTCTATACACCCCTCTCTCTATCCCTCTATCTCTATCCCACTCTCTCTATACCCCTCTCTCTATCTCTATCCCACTCTCTCTACCCCACTCTCTCTACCCCGCTCTCTCTACCATGCTCTCTCTACCCTGCTCTCTCTACCCCACTCTCTCTACCCTGCTCTCTCTACCCTGCTCTCTCTACCCTGCTCTCTCTACCCCCCTCTCTCTTTATCTCTATCCCACTTGCTATCTTACAACAGCATTACTTTCTGCCTATTTATGCTGTTAGTGTGGATCCTGGGGGGAGGCAAAAGGAAACAAAGAAAAGCCTGTGGCTAATTACAGGAAAAAACTTTGGGAAGTTCCTTCCCAACTCCCTAGTGGCAATCGAGCAAGGCTCCAGGAGATCCCTGAAAATAGTGACACACCACTTGCAATACTAGTTCCAATATTTTATAAATATTGTATTCTACAACAAAAATTAGAGTGGTCCCTCTGGCCTGGACTACACTCCACAGCGACCACTGCTCCACCGGGCCCTAATGGGCCTGGGCTCTGCGACACTCTTCTCACCCAGATCACTCGACTCTGCTTCGCCCGCTGATGCTGCTCAGCTCTGCCTCTGCCTTGTCCGCTGCTGACCTCACCGCCCCTGCTACCAACTTCACCTCCGCTGCTGCCCTCAACCTCATGATGTCAGAGGACTGTACACCGAAAGCAGAGAGACATTTTGAATCAGAAGACTGAAGAAACTGAAGAAGATTGACCTTCCTGAAAAAAGACAGGATTGGGTCAGTAGTCTCTGGAAAGAGAGGGAGATGCTGTTCTGTATTATACCATCCTTAACATAGGAGATGTACAACACAAGTAGCTTTCAAATAAGTAGGACCACTCCCAACTGCTCTTTTAAGAAAAGAGAGGCAGCCTCATTTGTGTCCAGAAGATGGTCACTCTCTGAAAGACAGCTGATCAAGAGACTTGTGAGTTTAAAGAGATCTGAAGATAAAATGTTTAAAAGTGCTTTATAATTGCTTCCAAACTGCGATTTAAAAAGATCCTCAAGTTCAACAAGATGTTTGAACCTGGCCTTTAAAATCGACTTTTCAGACTCAAGCTTAAACTGTAATAGCTTGGACTTTAACACACACACATATTTACATTTGCAAATAGTGGGGTTTATGATATAGTAAAATTTAGAGAAAAGTAAGAAATGTTATGTTACTAATAGTTGAACAAAAATTATTATTTTGAATTTACCACTGTCTGGTGAATGTTCCATTGCTGTTCCTTTCTTAGCACAAATAAGATTTTATTAGTTTGTAACAGCACAGTATAAAGGGTTCACCACAACAGCTTCCAAGCCTTCCTGAGGTGTGCTCCAAGAAGGGCTTCATTTGGGTATCCAAGATCTCTTTCCTCTCCCATTCCCGTATTCCAGGAATCCCTCAGATGTAGTCACGTCACTCAGCAGCAATGCTGAGCTGAAGAGTACATCCACAGCACTAAGTATGTCTCATAATGCAGCTGTAAACATCAGTGATGAATTGCTCCATCCCTGTTGGAAGCTGTTGCACTACACCCTTCATTCCGTGCCATACTTAGCTCAGGAGGCCTCAGCTAACGTTCTCTTCAATATGATATCTGTGCCGATGAAGTGACTTATTAACTGCTCTGAGAAGAGTTAAGGGACTAACATCACTGCTACAGAAACCCGGTCCTGAAAATGGCGCATTTTCCAGCCGCGCCTGCCTGAAATTCCATTCGGAGGCTCGTTAATTTTTAAGAGGCGGTTTTCTCGTCCACTTAAAGAGACAGATGTCGGTCTGGCTCTGCCGGAATTCTCAGTAAAGACATGTTGATCTGGAGTTCTCTGAATCTACTCCTCCGACTCCCATTCCCCACCCCCTCAGTCCCGTGCAATCTATTTTAATATTCTTCCTTGCACAAAATCGATAATGAAGAAGTCATCTTGCAAACAGACGGAGACAAATGTGAGGGTTACAGCTGTGAAATAAAAAGCGGACTTAACAACCATCAAGAGCCCGGTCGTGTTTCTCCTTATGATCTGGAAAGATTTTTTTTTTAAATCACCATATAAATGTTCGAGTTTTCTAAAAAAAAGGACTTCAAGGGCAAAGTAATCTCTAAATCTTGTCTGTCAGCGCAAATCAGCAATGTTGACAGAATACAAAGCAGAGCTTCACAAATCTTGCTGCCATAATGCATAACATGACAAGGGCAAATGGAGTTATTTCCGCAGCATTATCATTTGTTTCATTGCTTGTGCTCCGACAAGGGTTGTAAACAGAGTTGATGTGACAGAACAGGCAATGAGTGGCTGCTGTGGAAAGCTAGGCTGAATTTCCTGTGGTGTCTGTCTGTTGGCTTGGGAACACTGGCTGTGTTTGGTCAAAAAGCCTTCCCACCTCCTGCTTTATTGAACGCCTTCACATTGAGAAAAGGATTTGATGTTCGAATCATTCAGCACAAACGGTTCTCCAAAAGAGCCATTCAAATAGTCCATATCTTTGCGGAGCAACAGAATCTGCTGTGGGAAGCTCAGCGGGTCAAGCAGTATCAGCGGGGGGGTGGGGGGTGTTGGAAGACTAATCGTGGAGAGGGGAGAGAAGTCGATATAAGGAGGAGAGGGCGGGAGAGGTGGGACGGGGGGTGGCACTGAGAGGTGAGCCAGGAAGAGGTGAAGGATTATAGATTAACCCACTGTTCTACTCACTCTATACCCATGTCTTTGTGGCCAGGCACAATTCAAATGCCATCTGCAAGTTTGTCAATGGCGCCACGTTGCTAGCAGGATCACAAACGGCAATGTGGAAGTGCACAGGAGTGAGAAAGATTAGCAACCTTGCCCTCAACATTAGCAAAACCAAGGGCCTGATTTTAGATTTCAGGAGAACATGAACCAGTCCTCATTGGAAGCAGTGGAGAGAGAACTTCAAATTCCTAGGAGTCAACATCTCCGGAGCCTCCATGTCGATGCAATCTCAAGGAAGGCTTGGCAATGGAAATGCTTCTTGAGGAGTTGAGGAGACTTGTTATGTCACCACTCTCAAAATTTTCTACAGGCGTTCTCTGGAGTGCATTATGACTGGTTGCGTCACTGACTGGTATGGAGATGCCAATGCACAGGACAGGAAACAACTCCAAAGAGTTGTTAACTCAGCCAGCGACATCTCGCGCACCAGTCTTCTCTCCAGCGAGGACGTCTACAAGAAAGCAGCCTCTATCCTCAAGGACCCTCACCACCCAGACCATGCCCTGTTCACGCTGCTGCCATCGAGAATGTGGTGGTACACCACCGGCCTACTGCAGGGAGCCACCTGTGTACCTGCAGGTGAGTAAGGAGACAGGACAACACCTGGCTGGCTGCCAATCAGTCAGCATAAATGGATCAAGCCCCACTCGGTTGCGAGTCAATCACCCTCCAGGATATAAGCCTGAGCCGGCCTCCCGAAGCTTTGCACTGAGTTGCTCCAGCCACAGCCAGCCTGGCTCTGTGGAGGTTTTTGTGGATTAAAGCCTGTTGTTCAGTCTTTACCTTGTGTGTGTCTGATTCTATCTAACAGCGCACCACAGGGAAAGAGGTACAAGAGCCTGAAGACGAGCACCCAGTGGCACAAGGACAGATTCGCCCCCCCCACCTGCCATCAGATTTCTGAATGGACAATGAACCACAGATACTACCTCACTTTCTCCCTTTTTGTGCACTATTTATTTATTTTTGAAATGTATGGTAATATTTGCACTGTTGTGCTTCCACAAAATAACAAATTTTGTGACATGTTCATGACAATAAATTCCAATTCTGGACATAAGGAGGATGAGGGGTAGATTTTGGAGCCAACCAGGTGATTGAAAGGTGCTAGACGAGGAGAGAAGAGAAAACAAAAGGTAGCAGGTGAAGTAAGACGAGCCAGAGGAGGCTGAAAATGGGGACAATGGTGGAGGGCAATGTTCTTCTTATCCCTTGCTCATCCCTCACCCTATAATTTTCCCCTTGAAAATCTCATGACGTTTTCAATGTGGTGCCAGAGGATTGGAGGGCAGCTCAAGTTGTTCTGTTGCTTTAAAAAGGCTCCAAAAGTAACCCTGGAAATTATAGGCCAGTGAGCCTGATGTAAATTATTGGAAGGTGTTCTAAGAAATCAGATATACAATTATTTGGATAGCCAGGGGCTGATTAGGGATAGACAACATGGCTTTGTCCATGGTAGGTCATGTTTAATCAATCTTGTAGAGTTTTTCATGGAGGTTACCAGGAACATTGACGAAGGAAAGGCTGTGGATGTTGTACTTTAGTGAGGCCTTTGAGGTCACATGCGGGAGGTTAGTCAGAAAGGTTCAGACGCTAGGTATTCATGGTGAAGTAGTGAGCTGGATTTGTCAATGGCTGGATGGGAGAAGCCAGAGAGTAATGGTGGATGATTGCTTCTCAGACTGAAGGCCTGTGACTAGTGGTGTGACTCAGGGATCGGTGCTGGGACCATTATTGTTTGTCATCTATATCCATAATCTGGATGATAATGTGGTAAATTGGATCAGCAAGTTTGCAGATGACACTAAGATTGGAGGCATGGTGGACAGCAAAGAAAAGTTTTCAAAGCTTGTAGAGGGATCTGGACCAGCAGGAAAAATGGGCTGAAAAATGGCAGATGGAATTTAATGCAAACAAGTGTGAGGTGTTTCATTTTGGAAGGATAAACCAAGAAAGGCCATACAAGGTGAATGGTAAAGCACTGAGGAGTGCAGTAGAACAGAGGGGCCTGGGAATACAGATACATAGTTCCCTGACAGTGGTGTCACAGGTGGATAGGGTTGTAAAGAGAACTTTTGGCATAATGGCCTTCATAAATCAAAAGTATTGAGTATAGGAGCTAGGATGTAATGGTAAAATTGCAAAAGACATAGGTGATGCCAAATTTGAAGAATTGTGTGCAATTTTGGTTACTTACAGGAAAGATATCAACAAGATAGAAAGAGCGCAGAGAAGATTTACTAGGACGTTACCTGGACTTCAGGAACTGAGTTACAGCGAAAGGTTAAACAGGTTAAGACTTCATTCCATTGGAGTGTAGAAGAATGAGGGCGATTTAATAGAGGTATTTAAAATTGTGAGGGAGATGCACAGAGTAAATGTAGATAGACTTTTTCCACTGAGGGTAGTTGAAATACAATCCAGAGGACATAGGTTAAGAGTGAAAGGGGAAAGGTTTAGGGGAAAGTGAGGAGGGAACTTCTTCACACACAGAGTGGTGGGAGAGTGGAATGAGTGGCCTGCTGAGTTGTAAATGTGGGCTCAATTTTAACCTTTAAGAAGAATTTGGACAGGTACCTGGATGGGAGAGGTATGGAGGGCTATGGACTGGGTGTAGGTCAGTGGGATTAGGCAAAAGAAAATGGTCAGAACAGACTAGAAGGGCCAAAAGGCCTGTTTCTATGCTGTAATGTTCTATAGTCACAATTAAAAGTGATTGCATCACCCACTCTAGCTGCATTCTGCAGATTGTTGTAACTCCACTACCCTTGAAACTAAATAACTTCTACGCCACCTCTCAGCCTGAATCCAAGGTACTTATTTTGTTCAAAAAATAAACTTTATTCACATAAATTATTTACAAAAGGAAACCTGTGCAGAGTCTGCCCACCACCCCCCCCCCACCCCCACTTTCATATCCATACATTTGCTGTGCCTTGATTCATTCAATGCCATTAACCATCTCAGCAGACAGGATGGAGCTTGGTTTTAATTTCTCTTTCTGAAAACTGCCACCCTGCAAGACTCCCTCTGTGTTCCCCTGCCGTGTCAGTCCCAGTGTTAGAAGTGGGCTCTCAAACTTTGACTTTTATCCACAAGCCACCATTACGTCAATCTGAAACTGAGAGAAGTACCTAAACTGAATGACGTAGAGCCCAGTCTTTCCTGTTTGGGAAAAAAGTCACAATTAATATTCTGACATTTTGGACTAACTGTCCTCCTGATCTGTGGTTTAAATTGTCAAGATGATTTTCAGTGGAAGGTTGCTGTTCAAGTTCTCGCTTGGACATGTCTTCATCTCCCTTCACACTGTACATATCAAATCCAATCACCAGATAAAAAGCTCAGAGCAGAACTCAAAGCTGAGCTTGGAGTTTGTTTTCATTTAGAGACATCCTCCAACCTGAACGCTCATTTATCCTCCACTTAGTTTTTTTTCTATCCTATTTTGGTAGCTGGAGAAGACGTACCCAGGAGAGTTGATAATACAATAATAATCTTATCATTCAAGAATCTGAAAGTGTGATTCCTTTACACCCAAGATTCAAGATTATTTTATGGACATGAGAAATAAATCAGAAATTTGATTTCATGCCAATAAATTTCCTTTAGTCTGCCATAAGGCAGACAGAGTCACCATGGAGACAGCGGCATTAGTCAGCACAGTGGCGTCATAAGTTTGGTGTCACCCAGTGCAGTAACTCATGGTGTCGTCACCCCACCCCCCCCCCCCCCGCCCACCCACTCCATGGACCTCCTCCTGTACCAGGCCATACAGAATCCTTAGTAATATATTTTGTACCAGCGTTACTCGCAGATCATAATTCCCGTATATCGCTGGATGTAATGGCAATAGTAATGAGATAAACAACTAGCAAAATTAAATTTACACCTTTGAATTGCAATATCTTACGCCCAGCACCAACTAAATCAACAGCGGGTGCTTTTAGAGCGTGCAGGCGAAGCCATGTGATTCAAAGCGCCATTGCCATTGGGTAATAATGACAGCTCTGATCGGAGCGCATTAGGTTCAAAAGTTAAACTAGCCTCGATTTTAGCCTTGTGGGTTTATTGATGCATGTCAGCTGGGCTTACAAATAAAAAAATGTTTTTGTTATAACTACAGGTATTTTTTTTTAATTAAAAATAATAATTTTTTTGCTGGAACACTGCACATAAATGCTATAGATGGTCATTTTGCTGTCACCCCGCTCTGATGGTGTCACTCGGTGCGGTCCGCACCCTGCCCCCCCCCTCCCGAACCCCCAGTGACACCAGTGAGTCAGCACCTTTTTTCCCAGGGCAAGAGTATAAAACACAAGGTAACATCTGTACAAAGTGAAGGGAGGAAAGTTTAGTGGAGACGTTTTTTTTCACACAAAGAGTTGCGGGTGCCTGGAAGGCATTGCCAGGGATGGTGGTGGAGGAACAAATGCGGCATTTAAGAGACTCTTAGACAGGCACATGGATGAAAGCGAAATAGAAATTGAATTATGAGCTGATCCATTTTCCCACTCACCCCCACTGCCCGGCCTTCTCCCCATAACGTTTGATGTCCTGACTAATCAAGAACTTATCTATCTCTGCCTTAAATGAGCCCAATGACCTGGCCTCCGCAACTGCCTGTGGCAACAAACACCATAGATTCACCACCCTCTGGCTGAAGAAATTCCTCCACATCTCTGTTCTAAGCGGAAGCCCTTCAATCCAGAAACGAGCTGGAGAAATGCACCAGACCACACCATCGTCCATAGGACGAAGATGTCAGGCCTGAAACATTTGTTACCCTTTACTTCCGAAGGATGCCGTGTGACCTGCTGCATTTCTCCAGTATTGCGCCATCAGAGAATGTCTAGTGGTATCCCCAATCTTCAAATCTTCAAGATTACTTTATTGCCATGTAATATAAAGCAGTGTAATATTGCACGAAATTTGCATTTAGTCTGCCGTCAGGCAGACAGATTCACCACCAACAGAAATTGCCAGACACCTCTTACAGTAAGAGAAAGAGAAGCAAAAGAAAGTCCCCCCAAGTAAACGAGTGTCCGTAGATTCACCTCCAGCGCTCCTGCGGCTTCCACAGCCACACAGACTCCAGTCCAAACGACCAGCAATCCGATCCACCGACCCAGCGCCCTCAGTGCCCTCTCGCATCCAGGTTCCCCATCAGCCAGTCTCGAGCCAGTCTCCAGCAGTCCGCAGCCTCAAGTTGCCAGCCACCGTCGTCTGCGTGTTCCTCAGCTGCAGAGCCCCTCTCGTTGGTCCACCGCTGTAGTCTCCGAATCGTGGGTCATCTCCTCTGCTTTTCCTTCTCGAACTGAGGTGGGGAATGGTTTCCCTGATTTCTAGTGCCAGTCCTCCACTTCCCAAACCCTCGTGGCTGCTGCCGATCATTGGTCCCCTCCTCCCCCCCACCCCCACCACCCATCTGCTGTTGCAGAATTTTAAATGAGACCACCATCGGCTCCTTTAACAGGCTGCTTAAAACCTGTACGGAGCTGATGGCAATCAGACTGGGCGGTTGAGCACTGTGTCTCCGCTCCCCACACTCCGCAGGTCCTTACCAATGGTAGTGCTGCCATCCTCCTGTAATGGACAATCTTGTTTCTACTTGGTAGCTGCACCCAGTGATTCAGGTGTTGAGAAGGGCAGTCCAATCCATATATTCATTCACCTCGATCTGAGGAAGACAAGAAAATCTCCGGGAACATTTTTTAAATATTTATAACTGGTTTTGAGCAGCACTGAGTTGCAAAGGGGTGGCTTTTGCACATTTTGAAGGAGATTTAATGAGTCATGTTCTCCAACTGACACCAGCTGAAGATGGCTTTTAAATTTCTCTCCCCTTGACTGGTTTTATTGTGATCTAAAATTCACTATCATTTTTCAAACTAGTTTTGATCAATAATTTCTTAAGAACTTTGTCAACGATGAAATCCTCAGCAACAAGGTTCGGGATGTCTGAGTGAGGACCATTCAGAAGGGCGTGGAGAAGTTCTCCTCAATGAGAGATGTAAGGGTGCAGAGCTGAAAGCATGTCCTCTCCAAGGAAGAGGGAGAGGGAGAATGGTGCGGGGCTGGGTTTGCTCGTAAAATAACTGGCAGTAGATTGAAATAACCTCAGCATCATCCTGAGGTCCTCAAATCAAGTCGCGTTTATCGTCATCTGATCGTACAAGTACAACCTGACGAAACAGCATTCTCCAGTCCTCGATGCAAAACATGCAGACACACAACCAGACATAACACACAGACAGACAAACAATACAGGACAAGTATTTCATATATAAAAATAAATAAACAAATATTGTTTCATGAATATGAGAGTCTTGGATGGTCAGTGTGAGCCCTTTGGTCATTCAACATTCTCACTGCCCGTAGGAAGAAGCTGTTCCTCAGCCTGGGGGTGCTGCCTCTGATCCTCCTGGATCTCTTCCCTGATGGGAGCAGCTGAAAGATGCTGTGTGCAGGGTGGAAGGGCTCCTCAATGGTTTTGCGCACCCTCTTCAGACAATGATCCTGGTAGATCACGTCAATATGGGGGGGGGGGGGGGGGTCAGGAGACTCCAGTGATCCACTCTGCTTCTCTTATGGATTGACCTCCAATCCATTTCTCCGCAACAACCATAACGCATTGTGATGCAGCCGGCCAGGGTGCTCTTGAAAGAGCTCCAAGAGAAGGTTGGCATAATGGTGGCCGGTAGCCTTGCCCGCCTCAGTCTTCTCATAAAGTGCAGTAGCTGTTGCGCCTTCCTGACAAGTGAGGAGATGTTGAGTGTCCATGATAGGTCACTAGTTAAGTGAACTCCAAGGAGCTTGGTGCCTTCCACTCTCTCTCCTACAGAGTTATCGATGGAAGGCGGTCGTTCCTGGTCCTCCTGAATTCCACGATCATCTCCTGCATCTTGCCTTGTTTACGGCTGGTAAAGAACTTAATTTAGAGGAATCTAACAAGTTGCCATGCCAACAGGTTAAAAATATCTCTCCAAGGAATCGAGCCTGAGGCAAAATAACGAGAGAAAGTTAGAGAGAACTCTAATTTTCCCTCTGACTGTAGGAGGAAATTAAGTTTGCAACTAAGCTCATCAACAAATCTTATCAAGCTCCTTCTTTATTAAGCTGGCTTTTTATTAACAGATTGACAGGATGTTGTTGTTCATTGGTTCAATGTCTTTCACTGATTGTAAACTATGCTCCACTGTCAGCTGCACAGGAATCAGTGAATACACTGGACAACAATTTTTTTTTAAAGGTTTGCTTCCTGAAAAATAATTGTGCATTATGCTAAACAACTTCAAGCTAAACACAAAATATAATTTCAGATTTGCTGAAGGAAGTTGGAGAAATAGATTTTTATTGAATTTAGCACGTATACTTGCATAATGAAGCTGGCACATTGCGTTAGTTCAACTGATCTAAAAATACTTTGCCGCTGATTTTCATTTGCACTCAGCATCTGGTGCCTCTGGTGTCAGCGTCCAACAAAAGTCGGCCAGCATTGATGGATTCTGGTTGCCCTGACACCACTTTTCCATGGTCGCTAGGTCCCGTGTTCATCACCGGCTGCACCAAGGTCAGCAGGGAAAAAGACGAAGTGAGAATGCAGAAGCAGAATTTTCAATTGCATGTTGGACTTCGTGGTTTAAAGAAGACTTAACAATCACAAAAATTGGTTATAAGTAAGAAGCGGGACGTGATAGGAAAAATGAAAGGTGCACAAAATTCATAAAATACACCTAAAAGTGTTCAGAAAGCAAAATCCATTCTCCAGAGGGGAGAAAGGGAAGGCGGGTGGTGGAGAGGAAAAAGAGGGAGGGAGGGGGAGAGAGAGAGAGAGAGAGAGAGAGAGAGAGAGAGCAGAGGCCGTGGGGCTAGATGGTCTACCTGTGGTGCACATTAGCAGTGACGGATAGATGGCAAATTGTACCCCTGTTCCAGAATACTGAACACCTGAGCCTCACTACAGGAAAGCCTGATGCTGGAATCTGAAGCAAAGTGCCCACTGCTGGAGGAACTCAGCCAAGTCGAGCATCAGCGGAGGAACGGTCGACGGTTCGAATCATCCAATGCAAAACATCCACCATCCTGCTGTCTGCACACAGGCTGCCTGCCCTAAGTTTGCCTTTTGTTAGTGGTTCTCAACCTCCACTCAAGTACCACCTTCAGTCATCCCTTACTAAGCACAGAGCACCTATAGCATGGGATGTCATAGGTCCTCTGTGGTTAGTAAGGAATTAAGGTGGCATGTGAGTGGAGAAATAAAAGGTTGAGAGCCTCTGAGCTCTGGATATGCTGCCATCAGGGGTTGGAGAAGAATCTGTGATTGAGAGGGTTCTCATTGATTTCTAGGCACCAGAAGTTATTTGCTTTGCTTGTGACAAAAGTGAATATTCTTTAAATATTTATTGCATTGTCAAGTGCTTTGGGTGTTCAGCTGTCGCTAAAGGTGTAATATTAGAGAAAGACTTGCTTGTTGATTTCTGGGTAATTCAAGGATTACTGTGGCAGTGGTCTTGCCAATGCCTTGTTCTGTTGGAGCAGGTTTTCCAACTTGCGAGAAAGGCCTCCCTCGCAGTACCTGGCTTTCCGAACAAAGGTCCTGTCGAGATATTGCATCAGTTTTCCTCATTCTTATCCAGTTTTCAATTCTTCCCACAAAGCTGCAGATCAAGCAAAAGCACAAGCTGCTGGAGAAGCTCAGCAGGACAGCAGCATCGGTGGAGGGGAAGACTCATCCCGAAATATTGACTTACTCCCTCCACCGATGCTGCTGTCCTGCTGAGCTCCTCCAAAGTTAAACCCTCAGTATCTGACACCTATGGGGATCGGTAGATGTTAGATAAGTGAATTTTCCATCTGCTTGAGATTGAGTGTTGCTGGATTGGCGAACTAACAGCAAGGCGTGCTAATTTTAAACATCCATAATTTTTTACCTATTTATTTGTCGCAGTTTTATTGCTGGTTGCTTAAATTCCGGAACACAGGGATTTTACTGATATTTTTAAATATTGTTCTATTGTTTTCTTAATAATGAATTTCAGATTTTTCTCAATGGCAGATAATCTACTGCCCAGCACAGTTTATTATCTTGAATGTAAGCCATTTTCTAATCCATGAAGATTTATTTAGAATCCAGAGAACTCAAGATCACAAGTGCAAGCAATGCATCCATTATCTGTGCCCTCCCCGAAAATAGAGGCAATCATATCCAGACGGCCTATAAATCTTTGGATTAGCTTGTACAGTGGTGATTATTTTAAGTTACATCCTCTTTTTGCTCTCACAATTTTATTATTGGAAAGCTTTTAATGTTTTCTATGTCTTCACAGTCTTTTCCATTTCATTATTCTTTATTATCAATTTCCTCAAGTAACTAAGATTGATTTTTTAGGTACGCGCTCGCTCCCTGTTCTTGCAGGATCTCCTGCCTTCGGTTTTTATATTTTGAGTCATACAGCAGAGAATCAGGACCTTTGACCCTCTGACTTCATGGAGCGCCTATTTCATACTTTTCTCATCATCTTCTCCCAGATTCTATCACTCGGCCATAAGCTGAGAGCAATTTGCAGAGTGATCAATTAACCAACTAATTTGGACCTCACTGGAATGTGGGAAGTCACCAGAGCAACCCCAAGTTGTCTTGGGGAGAATGTGAAAATTCCGGACAGGTAGCACCAGACGCCAGATTTGAACCTGGGTCCTTGAAGCCGTGAGGCAGCGATTCTACAAGCTGTGCCCAACCGACATATTTCTTACTAGTTTCCTTTTTAATTGATTTTCTCCCCGGTTTCTGAAATATTCCTGACTTTTCTTTGCCACATTACACAAATGTTGTTGGGAGTTGTGGAGAGTGTGGTACAGGGTAATCAAAGAATACAACAGGATACAATAGATTGGTTCCGGATTTAATCCGGACAAGTGTGAGCAGCTGCATTTAGGGAGGACAAATTAAGGAGGAATGTATAAAGTTAATGAGAGGGGTCTTAAGTTCGTTTTTTTTTAATAGAAGTTTTGATGTGCAGAGGGATCTGGGGGTCCAGCTCCTTAGTTTATTGAAAGTGGTCGCGCGTGTAGATAGGGTGGTAAAGAGGGCAAATGATATGCTTGGCTTCACTGGGCAGAGCATTGAGTATCAAAGTACAGAGGTCATGCTGCACTAATATAAAACTCTGATTAGTCGACACTTGGAAGACTGTATGCAATTCCGCTCACCCCATTACAGGAAGCTTTGGAAAATGTACAGAAAAGGTTCACCAAGATGTTGCCCAGTCTAGAGGGTAGGAGTTACAGGGAAAGATTGGGCAAATATGGGTTGTTTTCTCTGTGTTCATGCGACCTGATAGAGATTTACAAAATCGTGAGTGCCATTGATTGGTTGGGCAGTCTGAATCATTTCCCAGAATAAAAGCCAACCCATGCATTTATGAATGCAAGTTTAAGATGAGGGGGATAACAATGTGAGGGGCACAGAGAGTGGTAGGTGCCTGGAGTGGGCTAACAGTGGTGGAAGCAGATACAATAGTAGCTTTGAAGGGATTTCTTGACCGACACGAGTATGAAGGGGGTGGAGGAATATCTATCAGCGGCAAGCAGGCAGATGTTTAGTTTGATTTGGAAATCACGTTCGGCACAGACATGTGGACTAAGGGCCTGTTCCTGTGCCATATTAGTCCACTTTCTATGTTCTATTATGCATCTTTATTTAGCTACAGATGTATCATCTTTCTCATTGTATAAACACAAGGCTGGAGAAACTCAGCAGGTCAAGCAGCGTACTTTATAGAGCAAAGATAAAGATACATAACCAACGTTTCAGGCTTGATTTCACCTGCCTACATTTTACTCTTGATGAAGGGCTCAAGACTGAAGCGTTGGTCATGTATCTTTATCTTTGCTACATAAAGGACACTGCTCGACTTACAGAATTTCTCCAGCCTTGTGTTTTTACTCCAACCACGGAGTCTGCAGAGTTTTGTGTTTTAGTTCTTATCTTTCTCATTCTGTCTCTATTTCTCGAAAGAATATGCCTTGGTTGAGAATAATGAAGAATTTATTTAAATATCTTCCACTGCTTATCTATGGCTCTACCTTTAAAGTCCATTTGCCCACTTAGCGTTCATACTTTTGTAATCGCCTTTATTTAAATTTAAGGCACGTGCTTCAGAGCTGAGGTTTTCACTGCAAAATTGAATGTGTTCTGATTGTTCTTCCTTAGTGGATTCTTTACCATTAATTAATCCATCTCTTGGACAGATCTAAAGTGGACCGTTCCTTGGTATATTTCGCAATGTATCGTTTTAAGAAATTGTCCCAAATGTACTCCTTGGCAAAATATCCCATGGCACTATTTCAAAGGAGACATCATGGAAAATTCTTCTGCTCCCGGCCAATATTGATCTACATTTAGCATAATTAAAAACACATTATCTGATCATTATTCTATCTTCCTAAGCACAGATTGGCTCCCTCAACTCCTGTTACAACCGTGGCTGCACTTCAAAAGTTCTTCATTAGTTGGAAATTGCTTTGGGACATACAGAGGATGTCAATGTCTTTCTGTATTCCTGCGCCTGACTTTGGTTGGGATCTGCCTTGTGATTTACAGAAAGCAATCTAATGCTGTGATTTTAATGTCCTTGCTTGGCAAACATCTGCGATACCACACACACACACACACACACACACACCCACACACCCACACACACACACACACACACACACACACACACACACACACACACACACACACACACACACACACACACACCCACACACCCACACACACACACACACTTGATGTGATTACGCTTTACGATTGCGGTGTTTCTTTTGACAGCAGCCTTGCTTCTGAGTTTGATGGTTCCACATCAGTAAAGAAACCAGCAATTGCTTCAGTCCATTACTGAAGAGATGCTGCAATGTTGGAGATGCCATTGATCAGCTGAGCCGTCAAACTAATGTTCCATCGATTGAGTGGCAAGTTAAAGACCCTTTGCTGCAGGTCTGACTAGCTAGAATGGCTGTATCAGGCACATTAAAGAGAATTGCTCAACGGGAATTCAATCGGAAGCAATTAGAAGGAATTTGAGACATGGAAGATGTTTACTAACACTGATATCACAATGAAATTTGATGACACAAGGGGTTGTCTCCCAGCTCCAGAGACCCAGATTCAATCCTGGCCGCAAGTGCTGTTTGTATGGAGTTACTTGGCAGATAAAATGTACATTAAGAACAAAGGAGTAAGTAAATAGAAAATTTGTCCTCTTAAGGATCAATGTGATCATCTACGTGTGGGGCCATAGGAGATGGGTAAGGTTTCAAATTAATATTTCTTGCCTGTATTAACAGTGGAGAAGCTGGAGAATTCAGGGAAGACAATTAAAATGGTTTGAAACATATCTGCAATGCAAAAGAGGAAATGCTATCAGTCTAAACGAGGGTCTCCAAAGTGGTCAATGAGACCATCCAGTAGGGAGTCGATAGGAGGTCAATAGCACCAAGGAGGGGGTCGATTTAAAATAATGCCTCCCCCACCCACACCCTGCCTGGTCCAGCGCAGCCACTGGGCGGTGCTGGACGGTGGTGGTGGGGAAGCTTACCTACCACCATCCTTCAAGCACCGCCGCCACATTTCTCCTTCATTGTGCATGCGCCAGCCGGCCCCACATGGCCTGCGAGCCCTGGGACCCTACATTTAGCAGGTAAGTGCCCTTGCTTCCCCATAATTTGTCCTCCATTTTGGGGTTGTAGGGCCTACTCCCACAAATGGAGGATGAATTAACATCTGGCTCGAGGTGGTGCTGGGCGGAGGACAGAGGGCTCAAAAGTTGAACTGTCGACGGCCTAAAAATTTTGGTGACCCCAGTCTCAACTTTAGACTCTAAAGTGTAGCAGTTAGTGTGAAGCTCTTACAGGACCAGCGACCCAGGTTCTAATCTGGTGCTGCCTTTAAGGAGTTTGCACGTTCTCCCCGTATCTGCATGGGTTTTCCCACCTTCCAAAATGTATGGGGTCGTGGGTTAATTTGGCTGCAATTGAGTGGCATGGGTTTCAATGGTTGGAATTGCCTTTTACCGTGCTGTGTTAAAATAAAATCTAAATAAAGGTGGATAAGTCCTGGTGCCTGACCAAGTGTACCATAGAGCATTGTGGGAAGAAGTTGCTGAGACCTGGCAGAGATATTTGTCTCATTGTTAGCCACCGGAGGCTGGCTAAGGACAAGCCAGGGATCTACAAGCCAACATCAGTGGTGGAAAAATTACTGAAGGGGATTAGGAGGGTCAGAATCTACCAGCATCTGGAAGGCAAGAAGTGATTAGAGATAGTCAACCTAGCCCTGTGCAGGCAAAATCAGGTCTTGTGAATTTAATTGATTTTTTTTTGTGTGAAGGAGGTAACTAAGAGGATTGTTGAGGAGAGGGTGGTGGACATTGTTTGGATCGACTTTAGCAAGGGTTCCAGATGGAAGTAAAAACGCATTGAAATGTTGGAGGAACTTCTCACCGTCTGTAGAAGACGAAGATATCCTGCCGACGTTTTAGGCCCGAGCCCTTCTGCAAGGATTAAGCAGATGAAGGGCTCGGGCCGAAATGTCGGCAAGATATCTTCGTCTCCGATAGGCGCAGAATTCTACCACCACTTTGGTGTGTATTACTGCAATCACGGCATCTGCAGACTTTCGTGTTTCAATGGGTCCCAGATGGAAGTCTGGGATGGAACGGTAGATCACAGGGTGAGGTGGCAAAGATTGCCTTGATGGTAGGCGACAGAGGGTTGTTTTTCAGACTGGAGGCCTGTAACCAGTGGTGGGTCTGTTGCTTGTCATCTGTGTAAATGATTTGGATGAGTGTGGAAGTAAGCTACCTCTGCCCTGCATATGAAACTCACAACAAGCCAATGTCAGAAATGCGGATTCAGCCCAGCAAGTTGTACTGCATGAGTATTGCTGTTGTGTCCATCTTGGTGGATGTTACATTACACTGCTAACTCAGGCTTGGTAGATGGTCAATATAACCTTGAAAAATAGGGAACAAAGTCACTCGTGGCAGATAATCAAACCTCTGGGCTTGGATAATGTTAATTTGGGTGGTACCCCGAATACATAAGAGAGGGAGAGTTGGAAATGGCATGATAGTTGAGACGGGGAAGTAGCTTGTGTCTCTTTTCCTCATTCAAGGTCATAATTGCTTTCCACCAAAGTTACCTGATACTTTTCGGTCTAAACACTGCCCAAGGCCTGTGAAGGTTGGCTCTGGGATGATTTCTCACTGGAATTACAGGGAAATGAGTTGCAAGGAAAGGTTAAACTGGTTAGGTCTTTATTTCCTGGAGCGTAGAAGAATGAGGGGAGATTCGATAGAGGTGTACAGAATTATGTTGGCTATAGATAGAGACTTTTTTTCCATTGAGGTTGGGTGAGAGAACAACTAGAGGGCATGGGTTAAGGGTGAAAGGGGAAATGTTTAAAGGGAATATTAAGGGGAAATTCTTCACGCAGAAAGTAGTGGGAGTGTGGGATGAGTTGCCAAATGTAATGGTGAATGCGGGCTTAATTTTGATATTTAAGAAATATTCGGACTATATTAAGAAATATATGGCCTGGGTACCTGTAAGGGTCCCAGCTACACCTACCTCTTCATGGGCTATGTGGAGCAATCCATGCTGAAACCCTAAGGTAAGGTAACCCTAAGGCAACCCTAAGGTAAGACCCCCCTCAACTCTTCTTCCAGTATATATCGATGACTACATCAGGGCTGTTTTAAGGACCCGTGATGAACCTGTCAACTTCATTCACTTTGTGGCTAATTTCCACCCCAATCTCAAACTCACCTGGTCCATCTCCGATAACTCTCTTCCCTTCCTGGATCTCTTTGTCTCCATCTCAGGAGGCAAGTTTTCCACCGAAATATATTACAAACCCTCCAAATCCCACAACTACCTTGACTACACTTCCTGACACTCTGTCCCCTGCAAGGATTCTGTCCCCTTCTCTCAATTTCTCCATCTCCACCTCATCTGTTCCCAAGATGAGGTCTTCCAGTCCAGATCTTCAGAAATGTCTGCCTTCTTCCACAAATGTGGCTTCCCCTCCACCACCATCACCTCAGTCCTCACCTGCATCTCCTACATTTCCTACTCATCTGCCCTGGACCCCTCTGCCCACAAAAATAGCAAACATAGAACCCACCACCACCACCACCCCATCCTCACCAGCCTCCACATCCAATACATTATCTGCCAGAACACATTTTCCCTTCTCCTCCCCTCTCTGACTTCCATAGGGACTGCTCCCTCTGTGATTCCCTCATGCACTCACCCCTCCCCACCTATCACCCGCCCCCCCCCACCCAACACCAGCACCTTCCCAAGTGGTCACAGCAGGTGCCACACTTACGTCCACTCCTCCTCCCTCACCATGACCTGGGGCCCCAAACAGGTTTTTCAAGTGAAGCAACCCTTCCCTTGTGTATCCATAGGACTGATATATTGCATCTTGTGCTTCCTTTGAACAGGATGTAGCCGTGTGCTACTCGAAAGAAGACACACGCACACGTAGTGTCATCAGGTTAAGCTCTGTGTTTTATTGGGAGCTCAGACCCGACTTTTATGCTCACCATTCCCACTGTTGCCCTCCCCACTTACTCACGTCATGACCTACATGACAAAAGCAGGTTTCCTGGTCTCCTGCAAAACCTTTCCCTTCCCTGCACGCTGTCCCTGTCTGTTGGATGTGCAGCAAAGCCAGTGCCATTTTGGGGTCGCTGGCCTTTAAGCTGCCTTTGCTGTTCACCCACTGGTTTGCTTGTTGGGGTCAGTGTCGCTGCGCGGGCGGCTGGACTTTGATTGCACTCACCTGTCAGGGCACCGGATTGATCGCCGCTGTGGCGGGCCGCCACATAACCTTGGAGTCTGGAGGCAAAGTCTCTTCTGGCTTTGGTGCCCTGCCTCTCCGACATAGTGCAGGCATCCCGACTGGCAGTGCTGGATTCAGGTGTGCCAGTTTCAACCTGTATGTGGTGAAAACCTCCGTCTTTCCTCCGATCTCCAGCTCGAACGCGGTCCCATTGTTGCGGATGACCCAGAACGGACCCTCAAATGGCCTCTGCAGTGGAGGACAATGTGGACCCTTGTGAATGAAAACATACTCGCAGTCCTGCAGGTCTTCGGGTATGTTGGTCCTCGCATGTCCGTGCCAGGAAGGTGGAATTGGGGCTAGGTTGCCGAATCTTTCCCTCAACCTGCTGAGGAAAACTGCTGTGCCATCCTGCTGTCTGCCTGGGGACGGTACAAATTCCCCCGGGGCCACCAGTGGAGCTCTATAGATGGGTTCGGCCAAAGAGATGTTGAGGTCCTGCTTGGGTGCCTTGCTGGGTACCCCACAGGCTGGCGAGGTTGGACCACAGACTGAAGGTGAACTGGGCCCCTCTGTTGGATGTGATGTGGGATGGTAACCAAAACCATGCCACCCAGGACAAGATTAGGGCCTTGGTGCACAAGGTCATGAACGTGTCTGCCAGCGGGACTGCTTTTGGCCACCTGGTGAAGCGGTCAACCATTGTGAACAGGTTGCGGAAACGCTGGGATACTGGCAAGGGTCCTACTATGTCCCAATGGATGTGGTTGAACCTTCATTTCATAGTTTCGAAGTGCTGAGGTTGGGTCTTGGTATGGCACTGTACCTTAGCAGTTTGGCACTGCGTACACGCCTTCATGCAGATGCTGACCTATTTCCGCAATCCATACCACATGTATTTGCTGGCCACCAGCTGGACCGTGGTCCTGATGGATGGATGAGCCAGCTCGTGGATGGAGTCAAAACCTTGCTGTCTCCAAGCCACCGAGACGTTAGGTCTGACCTAGCCAGTGACCATCTCACACAGGAGAGTGATGTTCCCTGTGCCAACTGGGATGTCCTGGAGCTGCAGTCCCGATATAGGCATCTCTTTGTCCTCCTGTCAGCCACCACATTGTCCTTGCTGGAGACATGCCTTACATCTGTGGTAAGACCATCAATGGCGGGCTGACCAGTAGTCTGAAATCATAGCCAAGGCAAAAGTCAGCACCTTGTGATCTGTGATGGCCGTGAAGGATCTGCCCTCTAGGAAGTACCTGAACTGGTGGATGGCCAAGTATAGAGCCAGTAGTTCTCTGTCAAAAGCCTTCTACTTTAGTCTGGAGGCTGCAGATGTTCAGCAGGAAGCTCAGAACATTTTCTCCTTGCAAGAACCAGTCCAATGAATCTCATTTGACTGTCTCCATTTGTGTAGCCTTTCTGATATAAGGCAATTAAATATTTCCATTGGCAGTAGTGGAGGGAGACAGATTTATCTTCCAGAGGTCCTCCGCAGGGTCCTCCTGCCTGGTCATTATATCCGATGGTCATTAAACTGTTTGCAGAAGGGGGTTGGTGGAATTTCTTTTCAACATTAGTGAAACCTGTGCCCAAGATGGCAGTACCCACCAGACCATGAGAGTTGTGGTCTTGTGGGAGAACAGGAGGCCAGTACAGGGCACCAGAGCAGAGATCACCACCCTGCTGAGAGGGAACATAGGAACATAGGAAGTAGGAACAGGAGTAGGCCAAAAATGGCCCATCGAGCCTGCTCCGCCATTCAAGACAATCATGGCTGATCTAATTTATGACCTAACTCCACCTACCTGCCTTCTCCCCACATCCCCTAATTCCTCTATCATGTAAAAATTTATCTAACTGAATTTTAAATATGTTTAATGAAGCAGCCTCAACCACTTCCCTGGTTAGAGAATTCCAAACATTCACTAATCTGGGAAAAACTATTTTTCCTCATCTCTGTCCTAAATCTACTCCCCTGAATCTTCAGACTGTGTCCCCTCATTTTAGTTTCCCCGGCCAGCTCAAAAAACCATCCTACATCTATCCTATCCATACCCTTCATAATCCTATATGTTTTTATAAGATCTCCTCTCATTCTTCTGAACTCGAGCGAATACAATCCTAGACGATTTAATCTTTCATCATAAGTCAACCCCTTCATCCCAGGGATCAACCAAGTAAAGCTCCTCTGGACCGTCTCCAAAGCCAGTATATCCTTCCTCAAATATGGAGACCAGAACTGGACACAGTACTCCAGGTGCGGTCTCACCAGTACCTTATACAGTTGCAACATGACCTCCCTACTCCTGAATTCAATTCCTCTAGCGATGAAGGCCAACATTCCATTTGCCTTCTTAATAACCTGCTGCACCTGCAACCTAACTTTTTGCGATTCATGCTCAAGCACTCCCAAGTCCCTCTGCACAATAGCATGCTGTAGTTTTTCACCCTTCAAATAATATTCAGCTCTTTTATTTTTCTTACCTCACACTTACTAACATTGTACTTCATCTGCCAGACCTTTGCCCACTCATCCAGCTTAACTCTATCCCTCTGCAGACTCTCCACATCCTCATTACAATTTGCTCTTCCACTCAATTTGGTGTCATCCGCAAACTTGGCGACACCACATTTTGTCCCCTCCTCCAAGTCATCAATGTAAATGATGAACAGTCGTGGGCCTAACACCGACCCCTGCCGCACCCCACTTACCACTCTCTGCCAACCTGAAAAACTCCCACTTATCCCGACTCTCTGCCTCCTGTCAGACAACCAATTTTCAATCCAGGCCAATATACTTCACCGGACTCCACTTTCCTGTAACTTACTGAGAAGTCTCCTGTGCGGCACCTTATCAAAAGCTTTCTGGAAATCCAAATATACAACATCAACCTGTTCTCCTCTATCCACCGCACCCATTATGTCCTCACAGAATCCTAACAAGTTTGTCAAACAAGATCTTCCCTTTCTAAAACCACGCTGTGTCTGCCTGATTGAACCCTTACATTCCAAAAGTTTCACTATTTCATCTTTAATGACGGCTTCAAGCATTTTGAAGATTTAGGGAGATGACCCTAAGTGGCAGGGGATCACTGCAGCAGATCAATGAGGGACTCAGTGGCCAAAGGGCTCCCACCAGGCCCTAGGCTGCTGGAGACCAGGCCATGGAAACCAGGTATTGACTGGGATTCATGAGAGTACCAATGGGGAGCAAGTCTCCTAAAGGGCCTCAGGCTGACAGCTTTCTAATCAATCAGGGTTCGGAACCAGGGTGATTCAGATGCCAGGACCTCAGGTTCACCACTGGAAAGGACGAAGGGGAACATGGCGATGGTGGTTATAGGAGTGCAGAAAATGGCGGCATCAGAGCAGGTGGCGGGATCTATAAACTTTCAGTCTCTGAAGGGACTCTCTTTGGCTTCTCTTTCTCTCCTTTGTGAGACCCTCCCCAAGTGGTGCCTCTTTCTATTGGTAAGCTAAACCATATAACAATTACAGTACGGAAACAGGCCATCTCGGCCCCTCTCGTCCGCACTGATCTAAGTGAACTCCTCTAGTCCAACCTACCCGCTCCCTGCCCATAACCCTCCAATCCCCTCACATCTATGCACTTATTCAACCCTCTCTTAAATGACTAAACTGACCCTGCTGCCACCACCTCTTCCAGAAGGTCATTCCACACCCTCTGAGTGAAGAAGCTCCCTCTCATGTTACTTCTAAAGATTTACCCCCTAACCCTTCTTATGACCCCTCGTTCCAATCTCTCCTCCCCTCAAGGGAAGAGCCTATTTACATCTACTCTATCTATCCCCCTCATCATTTTAAATACCTCTATCAAAACCCCTCTCAACCTTCTACGCTCCAATGAATAAAGACTCAGTCTACTCAATCATTCTTTGTGTTCTAGATACTGCAATCCAGACAACATTTTAGTAAATCTTCTCTGCACCCTCTCTACCTTATTGATATCCTTCCTATAATTTGGGGACCAGAACTGCACAGAGTATTCCAAACTTGGCCTCACCAACGCTTTGAATAGTCTCAACAACCCCTCCCAGCTCCTATATTCTATGCTATGATTTATAAAGGCCAGCATACCAAAAGCCTTCTTCACCACCCTATCTACATGATTCATAGAACGATGAACCATTATTCCAAGATCTTCCTGTTCCTCTGCATTCCTCAACGCTCTCCCCTTCACTGCATATGTCCTGTTTTGGTTATTCCTCCCAAAATGAAGCACCTCACACATATCATTTTGTGCATTTGAGGACCTGGCAATGAGGGAACCATGAATCTTAAATCTGTGCACAGTACTCCAAGTGTGGCATCACTAGTACCCTGTACATTTGCAGCAATGGCTCCCTATTTCTACACTCCGACCCTCTTATGGATTGAGATCAGTGATGAGGAGGAACTCCTTCTCCCAGAGACCAATGAATCTGTGAAATTCTCTGCCCAAGAAAGCAGTAGAACTTCCTCATCAAATATATTTAACACTGTGTTAGATTTTTGCATCACAGGAGAAATAGAATTATTTGAAAGAGGCAGGTAGGTGAAGATGAATCCAGGACCAGATCAGCCATGATTGGTGGAGTAAGCCTGACGGGCCAGGTGGCCAACTCCTGTTCCTCTTTCTTATGTTCTCCTAATAAAAACACAAAAGTGCTGGAAGAACTCAGCAGGTCGCGCAGCGTCCATAGGTGGTCAAGATATATACCGGTAACCAATGTCTCAGCCTTGAGCCCTCCTTCTAGGTATAAGCAAAAATAGTGTTCTTCTATCATAATAAGGCATATTTTGCAATTTTCCTCCCTAACTATTTGCTGGACAGTTGTCGGCAGAATCACAAATAGCAATGAGGAAGCCTAGAGGAGGGAGATAGATCAGCTCAGTGAGCAGTGTCACACCAACAACCTTGCACTCAACATGAGCAAAACCAAGGGGATGATTGTGGACTTCAGGAGGAAGTCAGGGGAACACAACTCAGTTCTCATCGAGGGCTCAGTAGTGGAGAGGGTCAAGAACTTCAAATTCTTGGGTGCAAACATCTCCAAGAATCTCTCCTGGAGCCTCCATGTTGATGCAATCACACAGAAGGCTCACCAGCAGCTAGACTTTGTGAAATGTTTGAGGAGTTTCAGTATGTCACTGAAGACTCCCACAAACCTCTACAGTTGATGCCTGGTTGCATCACTGCCTGGTATTGAGGCGCCAACTCTCGGGACAAGAAAAAACTCCAGAGGGTTGTTAACTCGGCCTGTGACATCGCAGGCGCCAGACTTCACTCCATCGAGGACATCTACATGAGGCAGAGTCTTAAAAAAGCAGCCTCTATCCTCACCGACCCTCACCACCTAGACCATGCCCTCTTCACGCTGCTACCACTGGGGGAAAAGGTACAGGAACCTAAAGACGAGCACTCAACAGCACAGGGACAACTTCTTTCCCGCTGCCATCAAATTCCTGAATAATCAATGAACCAAAGACACTGCCTTACGTTTTGTGTACTTTTTTTTACCGTAATGTCATAAGATGGTTATAATATGAATGTTTGCATTGTGATGCTGTTGTAAAACACCAAATTTGGTGACTTGTTCATGACAATAAATTCTGATTTTGATTCTGACCTTGCCTGCTCACGTCCTGTAACTCACACACAACAACACTTGGATCCCTCTGCATTCACTCTCCATGTGCTTTCCCCCCGGGCGCTCGGAAGATGGTCTTGCCGCGTTTCATGAGAGAAAATTAAGTGAGCAAAGCTGGCCTCATTCACCCTTAAGTTTGCAGCCATGGTTGCTGCTAGGCGACCCTTTATATGTACATTCACTGAGTGTACACCAGGCAAGCCACAATAAACCCATGCCGGCATCTTGCCCACTCACTCCCAGTTCCTCTCGTCCTCCCGGAGCAAATCCTACAGAGTTGCCATGCCAACAGTGTAGGAGATTCCAGAGCCTCGAGAGAGAACTCTACCCTATTTCACACAATGCCTTGAGACACGGCACAGTGACAAAATGTCAAGAAATGGAAATTCAAAGCAAAATAAAATGATTCATTGTGCTTCAGAAGCGGGAGCTCAAATCACAAAACGCTGTCTCTTCGTTCCGACCCTGTGCTGTCTGCTCCCGATTGTTTTCCACACTCTCTTTGCTGGCTGAATTTACTCCCGGCAAGTCCCAGCAACACTTTTGTGTTGCTCGATCTCTGTGCCCTTCCCTCCCTCTCTCAGCCCGATGGCTCCCAGGTCTCGGCACTCGTCCAGTTCTGGCTTTCAGACAATGGTGGCTCTTCCATTGCCTTTACCTCGGGGATCTCTAGATTCGTGAGGTCTCTCCTTGTCTTACCTCCTTTAAGACACTTCTTAAATCCTAGACCCCTGCCTTAGCTTAGGACCATCTTGATTAATGCTTCTCTCTGGCTCAAAATTTGTTTGGAAACAGGCCCAATGAAATGCCGCGAGACACTAAAGCAGCTACATAAATGGAATGTAATTTAGTCGACAACTTGTTCAATGCGGTACCAAAAGCCCCTTTCACATTTGCATCCCACTAAATTGGCCGCTTGGTGTCCCGGGATAGGAATTGCGGTTGGCTTTTCACACCTGACCACTTCAGAATGGAACACTGAACGTGTTCACATTTGCAAGGAGCCATCCCTGGGGTTGGGACTGTTCTACCTTCTACCGTTGACATCATGGCGCATCGAGCGATGGTGGACCTGCCCTAAATCCTGATCAATGTATCAATTTCTTATATTTGAACAAAATTTATAGCATAATTAAGCTTTATGTAGAGCACAGTATGAGCCCTTCATCCCCTGTGCTAAACTATATAAACCTTTATAAGGGACCGTGGGGAAGTACTAGCAATAAATAGCAATAGCGGACAATTTTTAAACAGGGTGAGAAAGTTGGTAGTGCTATCGCGCACAATTTATAAATGCTGTGGGGAAAAAGCAATGGCGAACCTGCCCTCCCAGAATTCCATGTGGCAGAAAAAAAGGGCTGTATGCCCAGCTGCATGCATGGAGCATTCATGGAGGGGTTTCTCTGCTGCAAGGCATTCTAGGAAGTCAGGTCCACCATTGCATTTTCCCACTGTCTTTATAAATTGTGTGCTATAGCACTACCAATTATCCCACACAGTTTAAAAATGATCCGCTATTGGTTCTTATTGCGATTTATTTCCTCTGTCTCTCTCTCTCTTCTGCTGTGACTTTCCCACGGCCAAGTTTATATCTTCATTTTAATCTTTTCTTCCTTCACGTTCCAGCACTCATGCAAAAACTTGGGTCATTTCATTCCCACAATGCAATTACCCATTTCACACTTACCTGATTGCAACACCGACGTCTGCAGACACCAGGGATTGTACTAGGAGTTGAGGCCGTCAATCCCCGGCACAAGATGACATCATTGAACGCTGGCATTGTGCTGATTTATGCTTTCACACTTGACACTTTAAAGGTCGATTTGGCAGTTAATTCCTGGGACCGCTCGCAAGTGTGAAAGGGGCTTGTGTCGTATCCAGGAGTGATAGGATGTGCATTAGAACATAGAATATTCCAGCTCCATACAGGCCCTTCAGCCCACTATGTGGAAGTCTACTCCACAACAACCTCATTTTTCCCTCTCATACCCATAATCCTCAATTTTTCTTGCACCCAGGTATCTATCTAAGAGCTTTAAAGAGTTATTCTGGAAAAGCCGAGCCTAATTATACGTGCTGTTGGTCCCTCATGCTCGGTCCCAAACTCAGGCATTATGGATGCTCATTGCATCCAAGAGCAGTTAATGGAGAGAAACCCTTCATCTCTGGCGCTCGGCATGTTGGCGTTTAATTGGTTGCTACGTGGGTGGACTGGTTTAATTCCAACAAGAGCTTTGCAGCCAGTTTCAAGAGCAAAAGATGATTACCAAATTACAACTTAAAACAAGTAATGAACTATCTACACTGTGCCATCACACTACTTACGCTGCAATTGCAATCATTCTGGAGCATGAATGTTTCAAATTCAGCCCACTTGACTCTGGTTGGAGTGGTGAGTAGGTTCCCAACAGCACGATCTCTCCTTACATCACACACTCTACCCAAGTTGCTTTAGCCCCGGATCATTCCGACACTGCTGTTTGCTGTTCTATCCAATTTCAATGCCCAACTCCAAAGCCTCCAGGGGAAGAAGGAGAAAACGAAAAGCCATTGTGTAAAATGAGGAGGCCCCTACACTCCAGAGACCCGACGCTTGGGGGTGGGGGAGTGGGAGTGAGCTTAAAGGGCATGTTTGGGGCGAACCTCTTCATACTGAGAGTTACAGGTGCCTTCGAACAGTCTGCAGTGGAAGCAGAAATGGCAGTAGCATTTGCGAGTCTCCGATTGGACCCATGAAGATACAGGAATGGAGGGGGAAAATCAACAGTCTGAAGGAAGAATTTTAAACTATCTTCAGTGCCATTTGACAAAGTTATGGATGAAAACAATAGCCAATGGGGCATTAACTCAGTATGAATGTAGGCGTCTAAGGGGCTAATAATTTTGAAGTCAGAAACAGGCAAGATACTGAAAAGTCTAGATAAGTTGTGATGCGTAACTTCTTGGAAAGGCCAAGAGGTGAAGTTGCCCATTTGAGCCTTTAATGGCACAAAGAGACCAACTTTGTCCAGTAAAGATTGATTTAAATGGTTGGAAGAATAGGTTCAATATGAGCACTTAATGTGTCTCAAGCCCCTTTCACATTTGCCTCCACTAAATTGGGACAGGAATGGTGTTTTTGCAGTTCACATACCTAACTGGGACACTGAACGCTTTCACACTTGCAAGGAGCCATCCCCGAGGTTCAGACTGTTCTACCTTCCACCGGTGATGTCATGACACATCGAGTGATGGTGGACCTTTCCTAAATCCTGATCAATGTATTATGATCTTATATTAGAACAAAATTAATCATGCCTAATTATAACATAATTAAGCTTTATGTACAGCACAGTATGAGCCCTTCAGCCCCTGTTGTTGTTGTGCCAACCTATACAAACCTTTATAAGGGACCGTAGGAAAGTGCAAGCAATTAATAGCAGCAGCAGACAATTTTTATATAGCGTGGAAAAGTTGATAGCACTATCGTGTATAATTTATAAATACCATGTGAAAAACGCAATGGTAGACCTGCCCTCCCAGAACGCCGTGCGGCAGAGAAAGGGCTGTATCCCCAGCTGCATGCACGGAGCATTCTTGGAGGGTTTTCTCTGCCGCACGGCATTCTGGGGTTTTTCCAATGGTCTTTATAAATTGAGCGCTATAGCGCTACCAATTTCCCCACACTGTTTAAACATTGTCCGTTAATGCTATTTATTGTTATTTATTTCTTCTTTCTCTCTCTCTCTCTCTCTCTCTCTCTCTCTCTTGTCTTTACACAAAAGACAATAATACACAGATTCATGGCATGGATTCAATTTTTTCAAAATTTAGACATAGAGCATGGTAACATGCCCTTCCAGCTCACAAACTAGTGTCACCCAATACTTCGACCCTGTATGTTTTGAAAGGTGGGATAAAACTGAAACACCTGCAGGAAACCCATGCAGACAAAGGGAGGACGTACAAACTCCTTACAATCAGCGATGGTTTGGAAACCTGGTCCGGACCCTGAAGCAGCATTGCACTAACTAGAGGCAAATGCACCACAGATGCAGATGGACAGAAGGAGACAAGCAGTCACCCTCACAGAGACACATGACTAGGTACACCTCCAGACACAAGGGTGTCACAGCTCGTAGAGATGTTGCCTCACCCCATCAGAGACCGAGCTCATGCCCGACCTTGGGTGGAGTCTGCATGGTGTTTGCACCTTCCCTGGTGACGGTGTTCCTGGTGCTGCGGGTTCCTTCCACCTGCCCAAGATGTCCTTGCTGGTCACTAGACTCATTGGCCACTGGAAGTAACCCCCTCGTGTGCAGATGAGTGGGGCGAATTGATGAGGCAGCACGGTTAGCAAAACGCTATTACAGCACCGGTGACCCGGGTTCGAATCCGGCGCTGTCTGTAAGGAGTTTGTACGTTCTCTCCCTGTCTGCGTGGGGTTCCTCCCACCATCCAAAATGTACGTGGTTGGAGGTTAATTTAGTTGTAATGGAGCAGCACCCTGTTTAAATGGCCAGAATCGACTTCTACTGTGCTGTAAAATAAAAACAAAAAGAATTTGAGGAGAATAAACAAATTGCGATTTCTGTAGCATTATTGTAGGAGGATGGATAATGCTGGCATGGACTGAAAGGGCTGAACAACTTGTTTCTGTGCTGCATCGCTGACACAGGCAAATGAAGATGTAGTTACATCCCCGTAAGGACAGGTTCTCAATCCCTCTATTCCTTAAACCCATGACCTGCTGTTCACTTTTCTCTGCCACATTCCTCTTGTCCGATGTGATGAGATTACAGGAACTGTTTTTCCCAATGGCTTTCGTAATTCAGTTTTTATCTACTTGTGTTCCACTAATTAAACCAGTGCTGTACTACTACCGATAGACTCAATCATTCTCCTCCTGCTCTTCTCAGAGTGACTGCTCGAGTGACAGTGAGAGTGAGGACAACTTCATAATGATCCCTCCACGAGACCATCTGGGCCTGGCCATCTTCTCCATGCTGTGCTGCTTCTGGCCTCTCGGCATTGTTGCCTTCTACTTCTCTCAAGGGGTAAGCACATTTCACCTGGCCTGAGACTTATCTTTGGCATGAGCGTGTGATAAGTAAGAGGAACGGAGCAGTTATGAGATATATGTGGCCGTGTGTGTGTGTCTGTGTGTGTGTGTGTGTGTGTGTGTGTGTGTGTGTGTGTGTGTGTGTGTGTGTGAGTGTGTGTGTGTGTGACTATGTCTGTGTGTGTGAGTGTGTGTGTGTGACTGTGTGTGTGTGAGTGTGTGTGTGTGTGTGACTGTGTGTGTGTGTGACTGTGACTGTATAAGTTAGTGTATCTGTGAGTGTGTGTGTATCTGTTTGTGTGTTTGTCTGTCTGTGTGTATATCTGTTTGTGTCTGTATCTGTGTGTCTCTTTGTGTGTGTATCTGTGTGTGTATCTGTTTATGTGTGTGTATCTGTTTTATGTGTGTGTGTGTGTGTGTGTGTGACTGTGACTGTGTAAGTTAGTGTATCTGTGAGTGTGTGTGTATCTGTTTGTGTGTTTGTCTGTCTGTGTGTATATCTGTTTGTGTCTGTATCTGTGTGTCTCTTTGTGTGTGT
>NC_091470.1:21423921-21623921 GCF_036971445.1 Narcine bancroftii | reverse complement strand
GGGAGGGAATTGGGCGATACCACCTTTATTAGGGATTCTGGAGGGGGAAGAGTTACCAGGGTGGGCCAACCTGTACAATGCCTGTAATACAGTGTTCCATCATGCCTTTCTTTCCCCTCCCCTTCCCTTTTCCTGCCTTTCCAGTTCTTTCACCCACACAGCCCAGCCAACCCCCCTCCCCCTCAATGCTGCTGTCTCCTCCCTCTTTTCTTCACTTATCATCTCCTGCCATTGCCAACCCCCTTCTCCCTTTCTACTCTTTCGTTCAGACGCCTGCTGGCATTTTCTCAAGCCTAAAACATCGGACATGTATCTTTGCCTTTGCGACATAAAGGACACAATTTGACCTGCTGAGTCACCCCAGCATGTTGTGTTTTTACTGATCTAAATGTTGGTCTTTTTTCCCGTATAATGGATAGACAATGTATGGTATCTTCAGAGAGGTAATGCAACAGTAGTACCACAAAAATACTGTTTTGTTTAACATCGTTTTGTTAAAATGTTGTAGAGGAAAAAAAATACAAAAAAATGTGGTATTTTACCACAATATAAAATTTCTTTCATTTAACGTCATTTCACTTAAAGTAGCCCTTTCCAAGAATGTTTAGTGAGGACCTGCTGTACAGTGATTATGTTACAGTACGGTATGGCACTGTAGCCTAGAAGCCCTCCACCACCTTGAATTAGCAGTGATCTGCTGGCATTATCGTTTCAGTGAGTAAATGCCTTCAGGAGAGCTGCTCGAGGTGGGAAGAAAAATACAGATGAAAGAGAGCTGCCGCCCAAGGGAGGTCTGGAGAACGGAATTCAAAAGCGGGGAAGTAATGAACTGCTTGTCAAAGGAGAACACAGAGAGCGATAGCTGACAGCGGAGAGAGAGCAGAAGGAGCAAGCCAGAAATTAGGAGAAGTAAATGTGTGGTAGGAAGACTAGGAAAGGGAAAAGGAGTGGGCCTATTTCCAACGTGTGAAGAAATACTGCAGGAAAATCTGCATCGTACAGTAAAACTCCTTTGATGCGCGATCAATTCCACAAAGACTGAAGGCTTTTTTTTGCAAGAGATGGACAGTCTCCCTGCGTTGATTGTTCACACTGACCCGGACTCGAACTGGGGGCCAGGCTTGTGGCATGACAGCCTTTATAGGGAAGAAAGGGGGTGGAGACACGAGCCGGACAGTGAGAGCAGGGTCGACCAGGAAAGGTCATGACATTTACATATGGCACGCAAATATATACAAGAGTGGTTTCTCCCCACCCCTGTTATCTGGAATTCAAGCTTCTGGCCAAAAAAAAGGTCACAGAAAATAAATAGGTAAAAAGTACGGGTTTAAAATTGTCGTTGGATCACCAAACATGCATCACAATCTCAAGCAACTGGAAAATTCACTTATCCAATCCCCGTAGGTGCCGGATACCAGGGATTTCCTAACCCCACCTACCCCCAGCACTGACCATTCAAGCCACTTCTTTCATTATCTCTCCAATTTCCTTGCGGAACCTGCTGAAATCCATGCTTTCACTTCTCATCACTCCTTTGCAAAGCAAAGCATTTTACTTCTGCTTCAAAGTCACTGTGGAGGCGCATGGAGTTAGGTGAGATACCATAGGCTTGGAAGGAGCTGTCCTTGAAGAGTGACCGGGTTACTCCCTCCTAATGGCTGAATCCCAAGCTCAGTGCTGCTGAATTGCAAGGCATTAGGGGAATGGGGAAACCACACTATCCTGGTCACAGCCTTTTGTCACCACTGCCCTCGGGCAGGTGGGGCAGAGGCCTGGGGGCCAGCACAGTTTCTTTCCAACAGCTGTCAGACATTGAACCTCCCCTTGTTACACTAATCAGGGTCTGCTCAGTCTGTCCTATTCAAGGCTCATATTTTTTGCACTTGCATTACCTTAAATATTTATTATCTAATGCATTTATTGTCTTTTTTTCATTGAATTAAGTATTTTTCTAACAAATACATGTTCGGCTGCAGCAAGTAAGATTTTCTATGCATATGCATATTGTTAAGTCAAGTTTATTGTCATCTGATTGCACGAGTACAACCCGATGAAACAGAATTCTCCGGTCCTCGGTGCAAACCACGCAGACATACAACCAGTCATAATACACATACATACAAGCAATACATATGCTGACCACCGCCAGTGGGCTGATATCGCCTCAAACCGTGCATCTTGGCGCCTCACAGTTTGGCGGGCAGCAACCTCCTTTGAAGAAGACCGCAGAGCCCACCTCACTGACAAAAGGCAAAGGAGGAAAAACCCAACACCCAACCCCAACCAACCAATTTTCCCCTGCAACCGTGTCTGCCTGTCCCACATCGGACTTGTCAGCCACAAACGAGCCTGCAGCTGACGTGGACTTTTACCCCCTCCATAAATCTTCGTCCGCGAAGCCAAGCCAAAGAAGATATGCAGGACAAGTATTCAATCCAAATAAATAATTATTTGTAAATAAGAGAGTTTCGGATGGTTAGTGTGAGCAGTTCCTTTGGTCGTTCTGCGTTCTCACTGCCCGTTGGAGGAAGCTGCTCCTCAGCCTGGTGGTGCCGGCTCTGATACTCCTGTGTCTCTCTCCCGATGGGAGCAGCTGGACGATGCTGTGTGTGGGGTGGAAGCAGTGCTGGATGTGCAAAAGTAGCATGCGCTGCAGGCCCCGAATTTTCAAGGACCCCACGCTAAATGCTTGCAATTCAAGTACGAGGACATGCTGTGCTTCGCCGGATCGCTGTGACTGAGGCCTGCCTCAACCTGGTGCGGGGCCAGGAGAAGCTGTGCAAGTTCTCTGAGTTCGTGCCCTACTGCAGGACGTGCCTCGGCGCCTGCTGCACCTGGCAACACCTACCTCAGCCTCAGCACCTTCCAGAAGGTGCTTGAGTGCCTCAAGAAGGCCAAATCCTTCTGCAGTCCCCAAAAACCACCCTCTTCCCTCTTGCTGGTTAAATCATTTATGATGATGTATAAGGATCAGGACCGGGGTTTGAATCTCAGGCTGACTGTCAGGAGTTTGAACGTTCTTCCTGTGTCTGTGTGGGTTTCCCCTTGGGCTGCGGTTTCCTCCCAAAATTCAAAACGTACAAGGGGTGTAGGTTAATAAGGTGGCATGGGCCCGTGGGGCTGAAATGGCCTGTTGCCATGCTGTATGTCTAAAAAAAATAATTATCTACCATTACACCATAGGAGCAACATTCTGCTTGTTGTGGTATCACCCCAATAACGATCATCTTTTTTTTCACACTGTGAACCAAATCAACCAAAATATATACAAACGTTTCTCATTAAATATACACAGTGGCATTTTCTCCCTTTTTTCCCCCCTACCCTCCCTCTCCCCTTCCCACCCCCCTCCAAATATTCAACATATACAATACAATAAAACCATTAAACAATGACTTCACACAATGAAAAATAAACAAGAAAAATGTGTCATCTACTTTTTCACACTGAATCAAGTCATTTTGTCTTCATATCATTTTAGGGGGTGAAGGTCCGAGGCAAGCCCTCTCTGTTATGTAGCATGTACGGTTCCCAAATTTGTTCAAATAATGTGACTTTATTTTTTAAATCATATGTTATTTTTTCCAACGGAATACTTTTATTCATTTCCATGTACCATTGCTGTACTCTCAGGCTCTCTTCCATTTTCCAAGTTGACATAATACATTTTTTTGCTACGGCTAAGGCTATCATAATAAATCTTTTTTGCGCTTTATCCAAATTGAGGCCTAATTCCTTACTTCTTATATTACTTAGAAGAAAGATCTCTGGACTTTTTGGTTTGTTATTTTTTGTGATTTTATTTAATACCTGTTTAGATCTTCCCAAAACTTTTCCACTTTCTCACATGCCCAAATTCCATGTTTTGTTGTTCCCGTTTCCTTCTTCCAGCGAAAACATCTGTCTGATACTGTTGGGTCCCATTTATTTAACTTTTGGGGCGTGGTATATAACCTGTGTAATCAATTATATTGTATCATGCGTAACCTCGTGTTTATTGTATTCTTCATAGTTCCAGAGCATAACTTTCCCTATGTTTCATTTTTTATCTTTATGTTTAAATCCTTTTCCCACTTTTGTTTAGGTTTATACTTATTTCATCATTTTCCTTCTCTTGCAGCTTAATGTACATGTTCATTAAAAATCTTTTAATTATCATTTTATCTGTAATCACATATTCAAAGCTGCTTCCTTCTGGTAATCTCAGTCTGCTTCCCAATTTGTCCTTTAAGTAGGTTTTCAGTTGATGATATGCAAACATTGTGCCATGAGTTATTCCATATTTTTACTTCAACTGTTTGAATGTTAATAAATTACTTCCCAAAAACCAATTTTCTATTCTTTTAATTCCTTTTCTCTCCCATTCTCTAAAGGGAAGGTTATCTATTGTAAAAGGGATTAGTGGGTTTTGTGTCAATAACAATTTTGGTATTTGATAATTCATTTTTTTTCCTTTCTAAGTGGATCTTCTTCCATATATTAAGTAAATGATGCAATACTGATGAACTTTTATATTACACCAGCTTTTCATCCCACTTATGAAATATATGTTCCGGTACCTTCTCCCCTATTTTATCTAGTTCTATCTTAGTCCAGTCTGGTTTTTCCCTTGTCTGGTAAAAATCTGATAAATACCTTAATTGTGCAACTCTATAATAATTTTTAAAGTTTGGTAACTGCAAACCACCTTGGTAAAACCTCTCTGTTAATTTATCTAACGCTACCCTCAGTTTCCCCCTTTTCCACAAGAATTTCCTTATTATTCTCTTTAGTTCATTAAAGAATTTCTCTGTTAAGGGAATTGGTAACGATTGAAATAAGTATTGTATCCTTGGAAAAACATTAATTTTAATGCAATTTACCCTCTCTATCAATGTTAGCAGTAATTCTTTCCAATGTTCTAAGTCTTCCTGCAATTTCTTTATTAGTGGCTGATAATTTAGTTTGTACAAGTGGCTTAAGTTATTATCTAACCTGATACCTAGGTATCGGATTGCTTGTGTTTGCCATTTAAATGGTGATTCTTTTTAAAATTCTGTATAATCTGCATTACTCATTGGCATCGCTTCACTTTTATTTGCGTTGATTTTGTATCCCGATATTTCTCCATATTCCTTCAAGTTCTTTTATTGATATTTCTGGTTCTGTTAAGTATACTATGATGTCATCTGCAAATAAATTGGTTTTATACTCCTTCTCCTTTATTTTTATCCCTTTTATTTTATTTTGTGTTCTTATCAGTTCTGCCAATGGTTCTATTGCTAAAGCGAACAGTGAGGGAGATAGTGGACATCCCTGCCTAGTTGACCTGCTTAACTTAAATTGGTTCGATATATATCCATTTACTGTCACCTTCACCAACGGTCCATTATACAATGCTTTAATCCAATTAATATATTTTTCTGGTAGATTGAACCTCTGTAATACTTTATATAAATAGTTCCACTCTACTCTGTCAAAGGCTTTTTCTGCGTCTAAAGCAACAGCCACTGTTGGCTTCTTATTTCTTTGAACTGCATGAATTAGACTAATAAGTTCGCAGACATTATCCGCTGTTCGTCTTTTCTTAATGAATCCACTTTGATCTTGTTTTACTATTTTTGGTACACAGTCGGCCAATCTGTTTGCTAATAATTTCACTATTATCTTATAATCTGAGTTAAGTAGAGATATTGGTCTATATGATGCTGATGTTAATGGATCCTTCCCCGTCTTTGGTATTACTGTAAATTATTGGTGTCTTACATGAATCTGGCAAGTTTTGTGTTTCTTCTATCTGGTTCATTACTTCCAGGAGAGGAGGAATTAATAAATCTTTAAATGTTTTATAGAATTCTATTGGAAATCCATCCTCTCCTGCGTTTTATTGTTCGGCAGCTTCTTTAATATATCCTGTACTTCGTCTATTTCAAATGGTTTTATCAGTTTGTTTTGTTCCTCTTCTTGCAATGCCAGAAGTTCAATTTTAGCTAAAAATTCTTCTATTTTATCATCTTTCCCCTCGTTCTCAGTTTGGTAAAATTGTTCATAAAATTCCTTAAAATTCTCATTAATCTCTATTGGATTATATGTAATTTGTTTGTCCTTTTTCCTTGATGCCAATAGAATTATTTCAGCTTGTTCTGTTTTAAGTTGCCTGGCTAATATTTTGTGTGTTTTTTCTCCCAGTTCATAATACTTTTGCTTTATTTTCATTATGTTCTTCTCCACCTTATACATTTGTAATGTTTCGTATTTTATTTTTTTGTCCACCAATTCTCTTCTTTTTGTTATATCTTCCCTTTTTGCTAGTTCCTTTTCCGATTGTAGTCCTTTTTCATCTTAGTTACATAACTTATTATCTGCCCTCTAATGAAGGCTTTCATTGCATCCCATAATATATGTTTGTCTTTCATGGATTCCTTATTTCAAAATAAATCTTAATTTGGTGTTCAATAAATTCTCTAAATTCCTGTCTTTTAAGTAGCATGGAGTTTAAACTCCATCTATATGTTCTTGGTGGGATGTCCTCCAGTTCTATTGCTAATAACAGGGGTGAATGATCTGATAGTAATCTAGCTTTATATTCAGTTTTCCTAATTCTCCCTTGAATATGGGCCGACAAAAAAAACATATCAATCCTTGAGTATGTTTTATGCCTACTTGAAAAATATGAATATTCCTTCTCCCTTGGGTGCTGCCTCCTCCATATATCCATAAGTTTCATTTCCTGTATTGATTTAACCATAAATTTGGCTACTTTATTCTTTTTTCTTGTTTTTTGTCCAGTTTTATCCAACATTGGATCCAAATTAAGGTTAAAATCTCCTCCTATCAATATATTCCCCTGTGTATCTACAATCTTCAAAAAAATATCCTGCATAAACTTTTGATCCTCTTCATTAGGTGCATATATATTGAGCAAATTCCAAAATTCTGAGTATATCTGACACTTTATCATTACATACCTCCCTGCTGGATCTATTATTTCCTCCTCTATTTTGATTGGTACATTTTTATTATTTAATATGGCTACACCTCTAGCTTTTGAATTATATGATGCAGCCACTATGTGTCCTACCCAGTCTCTCTTTAATTTGTTATGTTCCACTTCAGTTAGGTGCGTTTCCTGCACAAATTCTATATCTATTTTATTTTCAGTAAATTTAATAGCCTCTTCCTTTTAATTTGGTTATATATTCCATTAATGTTTATAGTCATATAGTTCAACATGGCCATCTCATATCCTGTTTACACCTCATTTCTGTTTCCTCACCACCTCCATCCCCCTTTTCCCCATTTTCATCTCTGTTTTCCCTTTTTAAACTCAATGTATGACAACACATTGAAAACATAAAATACTCCAACAATTCCCACACCCAATATTACCTTAACTCCAAATGTCCCATCCCCCCTCTGAATTGCCCCTTATCCCTTGCCAGGCAAGCACAACTCCCCTTTCCATTTGGATTGCGATCTTGTTCGCAAGCGTCAACTGATTTTGAAGTGACGGTTATTCTCTGACCCCCCAACCCCCAGAAAACACTTTTTTTTACACATATAACAAAGCTCTCCCTTTTTTCCCCTTACTTCCTTCCTTCCCTTCTCTTTTCCCTCTTTAGTTCTTTACATCTTTATATATACTTTATCACTGTTCTTCATTCTTATTGCATCTCTTCATCTCTCCTTCTGTCCTGCAAATGCTCTGCGAATCCTTGTGCTTCCTCCAGATCCGAGCACAGTCTGTTTTGCTCCCCAGTTATAAATATTTTAAGCACAGATGGATATCTTAACATGAATTTATAACCTTTTTTTCCATAGGATCGATTTTGCTGTATTAAACTCCTTCCTCTTCTTTAAGAGTTCAAAACCTATGTCTGGGTAAAAAAATATTTTTTGACCCTTGTATTCCAATGGTTTATTATCTTCTCTCATTTTATTCCTTGCCCTCTCCAGTATATTTTCTCTTGTATATCTCAAAAATCTTACTAAGATGGATCTTGGTTTTTGATGTATCTGTGGTTTCAGAGCTAATGGACTGTGAGCCCTTTCTCTTTTCATTTCTTCCTGCATTTCTGTCGTTCCCAGGACCTTCGGGATCCATCCTTTTATAAATTCCTTCAAATCTATGCCTTCTTCATCTTCCTTTAGGCCCACTATTTTTATGTTGTTTCGCCTGGTATAATTTTCCAACATATCAATTTTCTGAGCTAACATCTCTTGTGTCTCTTTCATTTTTTTGTAACTTTCTTCCAATTTTCCTCTTAAGTTGTTTACTTCTATTTCTACAGCTGTTTCTCGTTCTTCCACATTTTCTACTCTTTTCCCTATTTCTGTCATGACCAGTTCTAATCTTTGCATTTTATCTTCTGTTCTTTGCATTTTCCTTTTAATTGCACTAAATTCTAATGACAACCATTCCTTTAATGCTCTCATTTGTTCTTCAAAAAAGCTTTTTCTATATTCTCTCCATCTGTTTTACCTACTTCTTCCTCTTCTGTACCTGTGTTTGTGTCTACTTCTTCTTCTCTTCTTTGTATCTGTATCTCTTCTGATTTTCCTGATGAGTTGCTTGTATCACTTTGTCGGGTCTTTTCTTGCTGGGCCTCTTGCTGTTGGTCCTCCCCTTCAGGGCTGCTCATCTGTCGTGCCTCCTGCTGCTGCTCCTCTTGTCGTTCACCCTGTCGACTTTCTTTCTCGCCTGGTACCTCACTCACTCTCCTGCCGCCTTCCTCATCTTCCAGCTGAGAGCCCTGGTGTCGGGCATCCCTCAGCTGGTCACGAAGTGGTTGCCCGCTTCTCAGCTGATCCCCCCTCCCGTCGGTGTTTTCTTTTACCTTTGATTGCATACTGCTCATGCACGACTCTTCACGCATGTGCAGTTGCGCACTTTTGTTTGGCTCAGAGAGCCATTTTTGCAGTCCACCGGTCAGGGGGTCACGACTCTGCAGGGCCAGCACCAACCTCGGAGAATGAACATTCTTCACCACCACAGCTCCCTGTTCCTTCGTGCAGGTAAGGCCTTCTTCTTTCTTTTCCAGTGACTTTTATTCTTTTTTTCCCGTTGTTTTTACTTTTTCCTTCTTGGGTGCCATCTTCTTTCTCTTCTCTGTAACTTTATCCTCTATTTCTTATATTTTATATTTGTTGAACTTTGTCTTTTCTTGACTTTTTTCTGGAGAGGGCTGGTTTTACCCTACCGGCCACTACTCCATCACGTGATTCCTCCCCAGTAAAAATCTTCCTAAGGAATTCTTCCATCATTCCTGCTTTTCCTCCATTTATAAGTCATTTACAGCACAGAAACAGGCCCTTTAGTCCCACTTGTCCATGCCATCCAAGTAGCCTGTCTAACAAGCACCATTACAATGGATGTGTGATTAAGTCAACAACCCTAACAAGGCTGGAAAAATTTCACTGCACCCATGGCCAGCTCCATCAGTCCATTAAAGTATGACAATTCATTTCTTGTTCTCGCTAGTCGACTGCACCACCTCGCACATTGTTGCAGTGCACTCGAGATGCCATGTGTCAGAACAAATCACCAGTCTGTCTGCATTCCCCTGAAGTCTGGTTACCCTCCTTCTCACTGCACTTTAATGCAGGGTGGAAGTGTGGAAATGGCAGAAAAATAGCAACATGCAAGTCTTGCGATTATTTACATGAGGACACAGCCGCTAGCTGGGTACAAAAAGAGATGGAGAATGACAGTAGTTTTTAATCTTAAGACCATTGGGGTATTTGCTTGGAATAAATATTAAATATTCATTAACTAAGGTAATTGTGAAATACATTATTAAATGCTTGCTTGCACAGATTTCTGTTCTATATGACCAAAAGTCTGAATTGTCAAAGCACTACTTTAATTTGATTTCATTTCCGCCAATTTGTTAAATGAAATTAATAAATTCTTATTGCAATGTACAAGTTAATGTCTATTTAATGTTGTAATTGAAATCAATTTTCTTACCGAAAAAAAAATAAATGAAATGAATGTCTGAGTAGTTTTTGCAATTGAAAGTTTGTGTCTGAGCTACTTTATGAACTGAAGAAGAAATGCAAGGACAATAAATGTCCTTTTCTATTTAGGCTGTGGACATTACTGGCAGGGCCAGTGTTCATTGCCCATCTCTAACTACCCATGAGAAGGTAAAGGTGAGACACTTTTTCAACTGCTTCACTCCTTCACCGCTAGAGATCTCCTCAGCCTGATCTTCTGCTCTTTTGTTTGGGTGATTCAATAAGCCCGTACCAACCTCAATGTACAAGGAACACCATGAGAGAACAGCAGGACAGCATGAGGGCATAAGAAATAAGAGCGGGAGTCGGCCATCCGGGCACATTGAGCCTGCTCCACCATTCACCATGATCCTGGCTGATCTGGTGATCAGCTCATCTCCACCCACCTTTTACCCATAGCCCTTAATTCCCCAGCCATGTAGAAATCTATTCAATCTTCTCTTAAATCTATTTCCCGAGGTCGCCTCCCCTCTTCAGTGGGCAGTGAATTCCTCAGATTCACCAGCCTCTGGGAAAAGCAGTTCCTCCTCATCTCCCTCCTAAATTTACTGTGCTGCATCTTGAGGCTAGTTCTGGTCTCCCCTAACAATGAAAACAACTTATCTATCTATGCCTTTCATGTTTGCATATGTTTCTGTAAGATCCCCTCTCACTTTTCTAAATCAAGCACAGTTCCGGACGATTCAATCTCTCCTCATAGGCCAACCCCTTGAATCGTCTCCCCAAGTTAATGCAATGTCTTTCATATCATCTGATCTCACTTTAGTTGCCACCGGTTTAACTTTATTATTTTCTATGCCCATCCTTAACTGCCCCTGAGAGGGGGATGGATGGTGAGCTGCCTTCTTGAACCATGGCAGTTGTGAGAAGAACCCTTCCACAGGGCCACTAGGAAGCGAGTCCCAGGATTCAGATCCTGACCAAATGAAGGACCACACTATCTTGCCAAGGGCAGCACGAGAATTGGAGGGGTGTGGGTGGTGGTGATCCTAACCGTAAGCCCTCCTGGTCTATCGAGGTAGTAGAGGCCGCGGGCTTTGGTGGGAGATGGAGGGACCACTGGGGCAGGTGCAACATTCCAACCACAAAAGACCAACTGCCAGGAGGAGGAGCAGAACTTTGGGAACTGCACAGACGTCGGCAGTCAGAGAATCAAAATGATCACAGGGTAAAATGTTGTGCCAGTCAGAAACCACAGGCTGGTTAGAGAGCTTCCAGTTCCTGTTGTTAATCAATGTAGGTGCTTGATATCTGCAAGCAGTTTACTTAGTGACCAACGAGGGCCGGTCTTGCTGGATCATCTCCAAGCATTGTTTTCTGTCTCAAAGCATTGAAAAGGCTAAAGGAAGCCCTTCACAGAGACACTTCTGTCAATGTGAAGACAACCACCCTCAGCTTCAAGAATAGTTTCTTTCCAACAGCTATCAGGCTCTTGAATCTTCCCACATCACTACTGCAAGACCATCGAAGGTCTATCAGTACAGAACACATTTTTCCACCAGCTAACCAAATATAAATATTTCATATTTATAAGTTTAGTTTAATTGTCGCAAAATATCTAGTGGCATGAGAAGGGTTCGTTTGTGAACAGACTAGCAGGTTTTCTCCAGCATTCGTTCAGCTGGGAAAAGAGCGTAATCTACAGAGTTTAGGATTTCAATGAAAATGGATGTCAGCTTTTATCAAGCAGGGGCTTTCATGAGACCCCTGTTATGGAGTTCATTCAGGAGCCTGATAGTTACAGGGAGGAAACTGTCTTCGTTTGGTTCATCCTTTCGTACTCTTAAGCCTTCTCCCTGGTGAGAGGAGGGAGAAGAGAGCATGCCCAGGGTGTGAGGGGTCCTTCATTATCTTCCCAAGGGAGTCAGATGGAGTCCGTGGAGGGGAGGCAAATTTTCAGAACATTCCGAGGCAAATTCACTCTCTTCTGCAGTTTTTTCTGAGCTTGAGCAGAGCAGCTCCCACACCGCACCCATGAGCGTGCTTTCAATGCGGCACCTGTCAAAGCTGTTGAAGGTCAAGGAGACCAAGCCAAAAGTCCTTAGTCCTCTAAGAAGGTAGAAGCTTAAGAGCACTCTCTTCACCATCCTGTCAAGGTGCTTGTCTCATGTCAGGTCATTAAGGATGTTGATTCTTGAGAACTTGAAGCCACCTACTCTTTGAACTCCAGTTGCTATTAATGTGGACGAGAGTGTGGACTCTGCCTCCTCTCCCAAAGTCAATGATCATTGCCTTCATCTTATTGATGTTGAGAGAGATGCTGTTGTCTTGGCAGCATGCCACTAGACCTTCAACCTCTTGCCTATATTATTTGATGCCTGACCCACAACTGTGGTGCCATTGACATAACTGAAGATGGAATAGGAATAGGTGTAGGGGGTGTGGGGAGGCGGGGGGGGGGGGGACTGAGTTCTCATTCTTGGGGTGAGTGGTGGTGGAAGAGATGTTGCTACTCACCTTCACTGATTGCATTTTGTTAGACTGGAAGTCAAGGATCCAGTTGTAGAGGAAGGCCCTGAGGCTTGATCCTGAAGCTGGGCATGAGTTTGCTGAGGACTAGGGATTTATCTGTAGGGACCTTGGTGTTTTTGGCCCTTGGCATCCTGGTGATCCAGGAAATTAAAGGATTAATGCCTGAGGAGTGTGTGAAGGCTCTGGGCTTGCCTGGAGTTGAAAAGGATGTCCTCATTGAAACCAATTGAATATTGAAAGAGCTGAATGGAGTGACCGTGGAGAAGATTTCTAAGTAGTGGGAGAGTCTCAGGGCCAGAGGGCACAACTTCAGAATGAAAGCGTGTCTCTTTAGATTGCAGTATCTTAAATACGGAGAAAGATTGAGTAGACTAGGTCTTTATTCATTGGAGCATAGAAGGTTGAGAGGGGATTTTGGAAGGTCAAAACCAGAATACTGAATACCAGAGCTAATGGTCAGATATTCAACTGTATGGAGGAACAGGGGGACCTTGAAGTCCAAATCCATACATCTCTCAAGGTTACCACACAGGTTGAGAGGATAGTTAAGAAGGCCTATGGGATGTTGGGCTTCATTAATAGGGGGATTGAGTTCAAGAGTCGAGAGGTCACGTTGCAACTCTACAAATCTCTGGTGAGTATTGTGTTCAGTCTGGTCACCTCGCTATAGGAGAGGTTGCAGAGGAAATTTACCAGGATGCTGCCAAGGTTAGCAGAGTTGGGAGTTTTCTCTTTGGAGTGAAGAAGGTTGCGAGGTAACACAATCACGAGAGGCATAGATAAGGCGCCAGCACCTTTCTCCCTGTGCGGGAGAAGCAAACGCTAGAGGACATCTGTACAAAGTGAAGGGAGGAAAATTTATGGGAGACATCAAGGGGTACATTTTTTTACACAGAGAGTTGTGGGGGCCTGGAATGCCTTGCCAGAAATGATGGGGGAGGCTGAAACATTAGGAGCATTGAAGAGACTCATAGGGACATGGATGAAGTAAAAATAGAGGGTTACAAGGCAGGAAGAGATTGGTCCTTTTTTTTAGGTAGGAGTATCTAGGTCGGCACCACACCGAGGGCTGAAGGGCCTGTACCGTGTTCCAGAAACCCATGTGCCCTGAGGTTTTCTATGGAGAGGAGAAGGAGAAAAGTCTTTGGCCAGGAGCAGATGGAGGCAAAGAACACACTATTTTTAAAATAAAGCTGTGCTTGAACCAAGAGCTCAGCTGATTAAGGAAGCAGCATCTGCTAACAGAAGGTACAGAAAATGTCAGTTTATTCAGGCAGAATTCAAAGGGTCACACAAAAGTCGTCTCTGCGTAGTGAATGTGCCGTGGATCTATAACATTCAACGTCTGTGATGAATAAACCAAAAAAGCCCTTTTACATAATATCTGTTCTGGTCTCAATCTAATCATCTCTACTGAGACACAATGGGAAGATGCAAGGCAGCAAGTAATGATTGACGTGCGCAAGACTCAATATATTCTGCAAGCTGACAGCCCAAGGAGGCTCTGAAACTGGGATAATTGGGGGAATGTTACGCCTGCCTCATGAATACATCTTCTCCTGGCAATCGCGCTGCTCTGTGGAGAAACACCAGTTGAGGAACAAATGAGGTTTCCTTGGGGAACAGCCAGTTAAAGCAGTGACATTCATTTCCCTGTGGCTGTAAACAATGTGAGAGGAATCTCTCTCTCTCTCTGGCTAGCTCTAATCTGTTTATCTGTTTCCAAGTCAACTTCACTCTGGAAAATGCAAATGAGAGGCCTGGCTAGGAGTTTGTGGAGCAGGGTCTTGGGGTCTCACCCAACCCGCCCTGTCATGAAAGGGTGGAAGGGTGGTGAAGAAGGTCTGCTGGCCTTTATAAATTATAGCATAGAATATAGGAGCTGGGAGGTGATGTTGAGACTGTTCAAGGCATTGGTGAGGCCTTGGAGTATTTGGAGTATTGTCTCCAAATTATAGGAAGGATATCAATAAGGCAGAGAGGGTGCGGAGAAGATCTACTAGAATGTTGTCTGGATTGCAGAGAAAGACTGAGTTGACTGGGTCTTTGTTCGTTGGAGCGTAGAAGGTTGAGGGGGGATTTGATAGAGGTATATAAAATTATGAGGGGATAGATAGAGTAGACGTGAATGGCATCTTCCCCTTGAGGGTAGGTGAGATTGGAACGAGGGACTATAAGTTAAAGGTTAGGGGGAAAAACTTTAGAAGTAACTTAAGAGGAAGCTTCTTCACTCAGAGAGTGGTGGCTGAGTGGAATGACCTTCCAGAAGAGGTGGTGGCAGCAGGGTCGATTTTGTCATTTAAGAGGAGGTTGGATGAGTGCATGGATGTGAGGGGGTTGGAGGGTTGTGGGCAGGGAGCAGGTAGGTGGGACTAGTGGAGTTCACTTAAATCGGTGTAGACTAGAGGGGCTGAGATGACCTGTTTCCGTACTGTGATTGTTATCTGGTTATATGGTTATACAAGGACACCCAGGAGACTGCAGAAGCTGGAATCTGGAGCAAGAAAAAAAAATCGGCTGGAGGAACCCAAGGGTCGAGCAACATCAATGGGAGAAAAGGAATTGTCAATGTACCTTTATGGAGGGTTCCAGCCTGAATTATTGGCCATTCTTTTCCTGCCACAGATGTCGTTCAACACACTGAGTTGCTCCAGCAGACTGGTTTTTTGCTAACCCCAATTATAGGTAATAGGACAATCCAGCTGTCGCTGAGCACTTGAAGTATCCTGTCTCCTCTCCACCAAGCGCAAATTTAAAGTATTAGCCTGCTAAATAAACATTCAAAATACTTTGCATTCAATACCAAGTAGCAACGGCCATACCACTCCACGTTTCAGAATAAGTTTCCCATGTATTAATTGGGTGAAAATGCTGTTCAAATTTATTTCTCCTCTCCTCTCGCCATACAAAACCTCCATACTGCAGGTGCTGTGATGTGTTTTCTGCCAATTAAAATGGTGTGCTTCATCAGTTTGCAAGAGTCCAGGGGGCGGGGGGGTGGGGGGCGGTGGTGGTGGTGGGCAGGAGTTGCGTGACAAGTCAAGGAACTGGTCTGGAGACTTTCCTTCAGTTGTTCATGGGTCTCCATCCTTATGCAAGAAGAGACGTTCCAGCACCAGTGAAATATCGCTCAGTTCGAAGGGCATCTCTTGTCACATATTCTCCCCTGGACAGGGAAGGATTTTAAGTAAAGAGTAGAAAAAAATCAGAGCAGTAAAGACAATCGGCTCTAAATAGGTCTGAAAAGTTTGATGATTTTTAAAAATTTAGGCATACAACAGGCCCTACTGGTCACACAAGCCCATGTTGCTGCAATTCACCCAATTAACCTGCAAACTCCATGCGTTATCTCCCACTGATCCCAGTGAGTCCAAAGCCGAATATCTGCAGGCCCTGCGAGCTCTTGGCAAGATCTGTGAATGTAAGGCCGTGTCTGCTGCAGAGTACACAGAGGTCCTGATCTGAGACACCTACATCATGGGGATCAGGTCAAACTATATCCGACAGAGACTCTTGGGGCAAGGGGAGCTCAGTCTGCGGAGAGTCTGGAGGTGACTCTCCAGAACATGGAGGTCTACCCGACTGACAACGCATCTGCCACGTGGTTACCCCAGGCGCCGCCATCTTGGCATATGCCACCACCTCCTCACTCTGCTAACAACTCGACCGCAGCAGCAGTGCTCCGTGACCACCTCCCACCTCCCACCCGACCACAGCTGCAGGCCTAAGGAAGCACCCAAAGTGTTACTTCTGTGGCATCAGAGGAAACGCTGCCCAGTGAAGGATTCGACTTGCTCCAGCTGCAGGAAGAAGGGCCACTAGCCAAAGTGTGTAAGTCGAAACCCCTTCCTAGCAGATCGTGAGAGCCGCCATCCGAGACACCGTCATCACCTGGATCCGTGGGGGCCACCATCTTCGGGATCATCTTCAGGACCCAGCCACGCTGCATGTGGGCCATGGAGACTGCATCTTGGGTGCCATCTTTGGGACCCCGCAGCGCTGCGTGTGGGCCCTGGAAGCTGCCATTTTAGACACTGCCGCCGCCCACAAGACCAACGTGCAACGACTCAACACTGGCCTCCATCATGCTCGACTAGGACAGCCCACATCAACTCGCCAGGTCAATGATGGATATCCAGGTAAATGGCCACGTGATGAGTTGCTTATTCAATAGTGGAAGCATGGAGAGCGTCATCCACCTGGACACAGTGCAGCGTTTTTCTCTCACAGTACTGCCGCGGAACCAGAAGGTCTCCAAGGCATCCAGGTCGCACACAGTGGATGTCTGGAGCTTTGGTGTAGCGACTCTAACGGTGCGGGGTACCTAATATAAGGTCTTTAGACTAATGGTAATTCCACAGCTCTGCGTTGCTGAACTGTCACCTTAAAAGTGTGATGATCGAGTTAAATAGGCCCCAACCACCCCCTCACTGTATGTAACTGACGGTTTACAAACCTGCAACCCCACCACTCACCATACACAATCTGCGGGCTCTCCACACTCAAGATTCACCCCCACCCATCACTAATCACCAATCTCACTCCCGACTGTAAACCTGTTGCCACTAAAATTAGATGGTACAGTGCCAGGGACAGGGCCTTCATCCGGGCAGCGGTTCAGCACTTACTCAAGGAAGGGGGTCATTGAAGCCAGCACCAGTCCCTGGAGAGCGCAGGGAGTGTTTGTACGGAACGGGGAAAAGAACAGGATGGTTATCGACTATATTCAGACCATCAGCAGATACATGCAAATGGATGCACACCCCCTCCCACACATCACCAACATGGTGAACCAAATAGCCTGGTATTATGTGGACTCACTGCTTGCCTTCGACCAGACATCCAGTCTCCTCTCGTTTACCAAATCCTTGGCAGGATTTCCACCAATGGGTTTAAAAAAAAGTCAATGATTACTGAATTTCGTGACTTGTTCCTGACAATAAATTCTGATCCTGTTTGTCTTTATCAGGAAAATAGCAGGGTATTAACAGCAAAATGTATTGGAGAGAGATGAATGATGTGAAAGGATTTTCGGATTAGATGTGTTAGCTGTTCATTCCTCACCTTTTCTCTTCGCATCAGAACTTGCTCCAATATTGGCTCTTTTTTCTTCTCCGTCTGTGATTCCTGGCCTGCTGGGCATTTGCCTCTCCGTCTGTGATTCCTGGCCTGCTGGGCATTTGCCTCTCCGTCTGTGATTCCTGGCCTGCTGGACATTTTCCTCTCTGTCTGTTATTGGGCTGCATCGTATTTCCTCCCACCCCAACCAACCCCAGCCTCACCTCGTACAGTTCTGGTTGCCCAGCGATAAGAAGAATGCCATTAAACTAGAAAGGGTGAAGAAAAGATATTAAAAGATCTTACCTGCCCTAAAGGAATTGAGTTACAAGGAGAGCTAGATTTTATAGGGCATTTTTCCCCCCGGAGAATAGAAGGCTGAGGGGTGGGGGCTGCATAGAGCAGTGGTTCTCAACCTTTTTTGGTCTAAAGCCCACCTGTCCTAGCATGCCATGACCACTAGTGGCACTGACTGAGCAATACTTTCAAGTCAAAGGTGGCTCTGCAAGAAACACATCTTCATCTAACAAAGTATTTTATTTAACATTTTTAAAGACCCACATGGAAACACATTGTGCCCATGTTGAGAACCACTGGTATAGAGGTTTATAAAGTTGTGAAGGGCATAGACAAGGAGAGAGCTCACAGTCCTTTTCTCCCAGGGTTTGGTAGTCTAAAACCAAAGGGCATAGATTAAAGTGAGAGGGCAAATTTTAAAAGGGACCTGAGGGGAAGCGTTTTCACACAGATGGTAACGGGTGTACAGAACAGGCTGCAACGACAAAATTTAAAAGGCATTTCAATGGGTACAGGGGTGGGAAAGGATTAGAGGGATGCTGGCCCACTGCAGCCAAATGGGACTAGCTCAGGTGGACAACTTGGTCGTCATATATAACCATATAACAATTACAGTTCGGTAAAAGGCCATATCAGCCCGCACCAATTTAAGTGAACTCCACTAGTTACACCTACATGCTCCTTGCCCATAACCCTCCAACCCGTCACATCCATGCACTCATTCAACCTCCTCTTAAATGACAGAATTGGCCCTGCTGCAACTATCTCTTCCGGAAGGTCATTCCACTCAACCACTACTCTCTGAGTGAAGAAGCTTCCTTTTAAATTGCTTCTAAAGTTTTGCCCCCTTAACTTATAACCCCTTGTTCTAATCTCCCCTACCCTCAAGGGGAAGAGCCTATTCACATCTACTCTATCTATCCCCTTCATAATTTTATATACATCTATCAAATCCCCCCTCAACCTTCTACGCTCCAATGAATAAAGACTCAGTCTACTCAATCTTTCATGGACAAGGTGGGCTGAAGGGCTGGTTTCTGTGATTCTATGACACTTAGAAACAAATCTGATGTTTTTCTACCCTCAACAGCAATCACTGGTTCAGCCCAGAGGGAGCCTGTATTAATCGAACAAATACCCTTATCGATGCAGTTCACAACAGCAGCGAGCATGCAAATCGTACAAAACTAAGCATCTGTCCGCACACCCACTAGGGTTTCTCTGACTTTCCCCAACACAATTAAAGAATAGAAAAGGCAATACCCAGGAAAAGAAGTCTTCGCCAGTCTGATTCCGCCTGCAACAAACCTTTGATTTTAGATTCGCTCAGAGGACATGTTTGGGTCTTTCGAAGACTTGACAAGTTCATCAATAACAAAGACATTAAATAGAGTACTGGCATTCATTTTAGCAGAGGGACCTCATTGCAAAGCTGAGCGAATGTTCACAGCAAGATCTAAAAATGCATTTAAAAGTTCAGATTTAGAAAAGACAGTGCAAATCCTTTGGAATCTCGCCATTGTACTTGCATTTCCTCTTTTAACTGAAGACAGGTAGGTTTCCTGGGTTGCGTTCAAACATTCTTCTACCCTATGCTCTAGGGTCTGAAGCTTTCTTCACCAAACCTACTTCCAAAGTTCCAGCTGCCGATTTCTATTTTAGCTCAAAGCAAAATACAATGATCAAAATGTATTTTGGCAGCTTCAACATTTTGTCCAGTTCAGCTTTAATAAACCTTGGTGCAAATTGGTGCTTGGAAAGGTGGCCGGCGGATACACTTCAAGCCTGTCGGAAAGAAAAGGCTTGGAGCTGTAAGGATTGGAATAATGACGAAACCAGAGAGAGGAAAGGTTTGTTTCCCAGGTGGATGCATCGGGAAGGGGAGGGGAGGGGGGTGGTAGTTATGAGCTGTGCCAAATTGCTGAGGGGAACTGTGCGATGCACAAATATGCTGGAGAAAAGCAACAGGTCACGCGCATGCATAGGATCATCAGTATTTTCAGGCATGGGCTCTTCGTCATGTTTAAGCAAAAACAGGCAGGCACCTGAATAAAAAGGCAGGGGTGGAGGGGGAGGAGGGAGGAAGGGGCGGGGCTGGGGGAGGGCACAGGTTAATAGAAAAGGGCGTAGGTGAATAGAGGTGGGAAGGTAGAAGAGAAAATTACTGAGAAGCGGGAGAGGGTAGCTCTCTGATAGGAGTGGGAAGGGAAGGGGGTGGGGATATAAAACACCAGCTAGGCCACCATTGGAATATTGCGTGCTTCAGAGACTTGGACAATTCATAGCAGGCATGTCAAAGCACTGGGGCAAAGGTGTCTTCATGAAGCCTTCCGCATCCATCAGACAGATAAGCAACCCTTGATTAGCATCCTCTCCCAGGCTAAAATCCTCTGCCTCATGATATTAATTACGTTTAGCCGGCACCAAATGGGATTTGAATACCTGGCAACAGATTGCCAAATTAAACACGACTCTGAACTCCATTGAGGCAAATGATTGCAAGCTGGACCACGAAAAGGATTCTGGGCTGCTCTCAAAGCTTTATTGAGAAAGTGGAGCACCCCCCACTAACACCTGGGAATCCCCCGACCCTTGTATCAATATGAGGAGAGAGGTTTAGGTAGACTGCAAAATTACCCATTCCATCTGCCTTCACTTTTTGCTAACAATTCTTGAATGATTTTTATACATTTTCCCCTTCCATTGTCACCCAATTGCCCCTGATTTGAGAACATCTATCAGAAACGCTGTATTCGTAAAGCAGGGTATTCCTGTACCCCAATTAACCTATGGCCCTACAACCTTTTGAAGAGAGGAAGGAAACCAGGATCCCCTCCCCCCCCCCGGAGGAAACCCATGCGGACATGGGGAGAACAACAGTCAGCATGGGATTCAAGCCCGGGTCGCTGGAGCAGTAGTGGCGTGGCGCTAACCATGCCAGCTAGGGAATTCCATGTGTTCTATGGAAATATATTTTCCTTGAGTCGCAGAATGCAAAGACCACTAGAAAAATTATGACTTCAATTGGTCCACTGGGCAATCTTAGGTCCAATTGGTTTAGTTTCCCCTAAGTTCTTGATAATGAAGTTATTTCTTAATTCTTAAATTCTCCATAAATTTGCCCTTCCATTACAAAGCTTCAGAGAGCTGAACTGGTGCCGTATCAACCTCGATCTCACAGCAGACCCTAATGTGCTCCTCTTCATTAACCTGTACTAGCAAATGGGACCCAACAGTATCTGATAGATGTTTTCGATGTAAAAAAGAAATGGGAACAACAATTCATGCAATCTGGACATGTGAGAAAGTAAAAAAATTTTGGGAAGATCTAAATCAGATATTAAATAAAATAACAGAAAACAATATACCAAAGAATCCAGAGATCTTCCTCCTAAGTAACATAAAAAACAAAGAATTTGGAATTGATTTGGAGGATGCACAAAAAAGATTTGTTAAGATAGCTCTAGCCGTAGCAAAAAAATGTATTATGTCAACCTGGAAATTGGAAGATAATTTGAAAATACAACAATGGTATATAGAAATGAATAAATGCATTCGATTAGAAAATATAACATATAGTTTAAGAAATAATATTGAAATATTCGAACAAATATGGGAGCCTTACATTAAATACAATAGCGAAAACCTACCGGGAACAATCATTACCTAAGTTAACGGAAGGAAAAGGAAATGAAAAGAATGGACTCAGTAGAATTTCTGGTGTATTTTTATTGAATGACAACATTGTCTGACTGGTTTAATGTATCCTAGATTGTATACCTTAAATGGACGGGAGGGGGGAGATAGGGAGGGTGGGATGGGAGGAGGGAGGGGGGGGAGAAAATGGCACTGTATATGTGTGAAAAGGAAAAAGTGTGTACCATGGTTAATGTGATTTATGGTGTGAAAAATAAAAAATTTAAAAAATAAAAAAAACCTGTACTAGCACTGAAGCTGTACAAACCTCCTCCAGTCCCGTGGTTCTGGAGACCCTGCCGGCATTACCCTGGCGTTCCACAAAGAATGAGCAGATAGAAGGAATGGTCCTGCTGGTGGAGCGCCGGTTTCCTTCTGAGGCCTTGTGCCTTTTCCACTCTTCCCAAAGAGAATCAATTGATTTGAAATATGCCAATATTGCCTAATGATTTAAATATACAAAGAAATTATAAAAGCAAAACCTTTAACTGAGGGTCAGCATTCCCTCAAAAGAGAGTGTCTGTGATGGTCGAGGAACAACTGAGGGGCCAGGTAAGAAGTGCATCCAGCCCCTCAGCCCAGCAACTCACGAATGTACCTGGGCACCAGGGACAGAGCGAGAAATCAGATGGGGGGGGCATGACTTCTGAGCCATAGCGGACAGCGGCTGACCGTTCTCAGTCTCCTCGACCCATCACCAGTTGGCTGGCATCAGGGTGCTGCAGCTCACTGTGAGTGGAGACATAACGATAACGGATGTCATTTGCCTCCTTGTCCTGACTCTCTCACCCTTGGGGAAAGATACTGTGCCATTATCCATTACCATCAGCAATCACATGATCACATAGAACAAGAAGTCAATTTGACACACACTGATATTAGAGCCCATCTAGACTGCCCACAAACCCTGAGGGAACAGATTATAATCTAATCTATAGACATTTCATTTACACACACACTTCCAAGCCAGCTCTAGGCACAGAGACAATTAATGTTGCTGTGCCTGTCCTGTGAAGATGTTCTTTATCCTCCAATGAAGTGTTTAAAGTGTTAAAGGATGAGAAGTGCAAAGCTATTTATTCAAAGGGACGTCAGGGGATAGGTCAAGGTAATGAGTAGTGTTGGTCGGACATTAAAGCTGATTGTACTGATCAGACCAGTGAGAGGTCTTTAATGTGCATGTTGGTCAGGTTCCCGGTTCACTATTCAGATTCCTGTTATCAGAGAAATGTCAGGGAAATGTCAGAGAAAATCATTGAGGAGGTCATCTATCCAGATTTCATCCAAGTGCAATTCTCAGCATCATCCACTATTACCACCAGGTGGATTGGATACACACGTTGCTGTTTGGTTGCTGCCCACCATCAATACACTGATACAACACGTCATATTCCATCTTGGCACTCTCCACAACCAGACGGCATTAACATCGGCCTCTCCAGTCGCTGTTAAACCCATCCCCCGAGGATTCCAAAAATACTCTGACAGATTCCTTCATCTGCCAACCACACGACATATTTTTATTTATCCACCTTCTGAGAATGCGCCTTCCTGGCAAGGCCAGCATTTATGATCACTCATCCCCGAGTGGCCCTGAGAGAGTGGCGATGAACCGATTCCTTGAAATACTCCAATCGGGGCGCTCCCACAATGCTGGTGGGGAACCATCTGCAGGATTTAGGATGAAGGCCAGGATATATGTTGAATTCTAGAATACAAAGTAAGATTGAGTAGACTGGGTCTTTATTCATTGGAGCGCAGAAGGTTGAGGGGGGGATTTGATAGACGTATTTAAAATTATGAAGGGGATAGATAGAGTAGATGTGAATAGGTTCTTCCCCTTGAGGGTAGGGGAGATTGGAACGAGGGATCATAAGGTAAGGGTTGGGGGCAAAAGTTTAGAAGTAACACGAGAGGAAGCTTCGTCACTCAGAGAGTAGTGTCTGAGTGGAATGACCTGCCGGAAGAGGTGGTTCCGGCAGGGTCAGTTTTTGTCATTTAAGAGAAGGTTGCATGAGTGCATGGATGTGAGGGGATTGGAGGGTTATGGACAGAGAGTAGGTAGGTGGATCTAGTGGAGTTCACTTAAATCGGTGGGGACAAGAGGGGCCGAGATGTCCTGTTTCTGTACTATAATTGTTATATAGTTATATATATGTGTGTGTGGCTCGGAGATGATGTTGCCGATGGTGGTCTTGTCATCCACCTGCTCCCCTTGTCCTCATTGGTGGGAGTCGTATGTGCTGCTGGATTAGCATGTCGATGGCACACAATGCAGCCCCAGTTGGGTTCTTCAAGGATTTTATGATACTTTTCAAGCAAGTATAAATTACTGGCTGAAGCAGGAGACACTCAAAGCTTGGCCTGAAGACTCCTTGACGTGGTCAGGGAGGAAACCCTGCATTTGTCATCATTATAAACAGTCATGCTCTGCGAGTTAATTTCAGAGAGTCAAACTATTCATCCCAGAAAGTTCCGCTCTTCCATCTGCTGTCAGGAAACGTTTCTCTCACAGGTTTGTTGACATGGTTACTTAACTTTTTGAAGCCGCTATTGTCCTTCAATAATTGTTTAGCTCTGAATCTTGTTCTTAGACCACGATAAAGTAAAAGGTTTTGTTAGCTGCACTGGAACGGCCTGCCCGTATGTGCAGCGAGTCCTGGAGCTCGCCTATAGGGTGTTACAGATGGTGCAACATTATTACAGCGCCAGCGATGCGGGTTCAAATTTGACATTGCCTGTAAGGAGTGAATACATTCACCCTGTGCCAGAGTGGGTGTCCTCCCATGTTCCAGAAGTTTAATTTGGGCGGCGTGACCTTGTGGGCCAGAAGGGCCTTCTATTAAAATATATTATTGCCCGAATGTTGTCAAGGTTCATCACCTATTGTATTTAACTGCATCTTGCTGTCATGTGGAGTGACATGAATTGGCATCTAACATGCTGGGGACCACTGGAGGAGAATGAGATGGATCGTCTACTCGGCCCTTCCGACTGAAGATTCTTGCTGAGGCTTCATCTTTCTCCTTTGCACTGAGGTGCTGGGCTGCCTCATTGTGGAGAGTGCTGGATGCCAGTGGAGACTGCTCCTCCGGTGGGTAGTTTAATTGTCCAGCACCATCCACAACTGGATGAGTCCGCACGTAGATCTGATTTGTTGGCTGTGGGATGACATATCTGTTACTTGCTGTTAATGATGCTTGATAAGGACGTGGTGGTTTCACCAGGTTGATCCCTCTTCCTGAGTTTTGCCAGGTGCTTCCCTTGACGAGCCCTCCTACACTCTTTAATGAACCAGGGGTGAATCTGTCTTTCAACCCCTCATCATCTAGATCATTGGTTCTCAACCTTCTCCTTTCCACTCACATGCCACGTTAAGTATTCCCTACGCCACCGGTGCTCTGTGATTAGTAAGGGATTGCTTAAGGTGGGATGTGAGTGGGAAGGGAAGGTTGAGAATCCCTGCTCTAGACCCAGTTGTTACTGAAATATTTTGCTTGAGAAAAATTGTCATTGGCCCATTTCCTTTGGAGTTCTGAAATTGTGCACATAACGAGTTAATGAAGTACTGTGACACAGTATATAGAAATGTTTTTTGGAGATAAATTGGGAAACGTTTGTTAGAATAGGTCAAATGCAAATACTTTAAAACAGATCTTATTTGAAATACTGGAGACAAAGTGGCTTCTCGCACCTTTATGCAAGAGCTTTGAAGATTGCTCAAAAGACTTCACTCATGGATTGTTGTTTACCCAAAAGCAACAGGTGAAAGAGAATGCTACTACTGTCTGCAGGAGACGGTGCTGTAAGATCTGTGGTTTTGCAAGTAGAGAGTCAAACAGGCTTTCTCTCAGAGATTCAGAGAGAGAGAGAGACACACACACACACACACACACACACACACACACACACACACACACACACACACACACACACACACACACACACACACACACACACACACACACACACACATACAGAGATCACTTGTACAGTGTTACACCTAGCAGAAATAGCTGGGACTGGAACAGGACAAGCTGGCAAGTTTATGGAAAGCCCAGCTGTAAGATGGCCTGGTCAAACCCCTTGTGGTTCATGTAAGAGGAGAGAACTGGCTGTCTAATGTTTCACTTGGAATAAGAGAAACAAAAAGGCATTCTGTGGTGACCTGAAAGAAAGAGGTTATCACCTGGAGAACCCTAAGGGGGCAAGTTTCTTCGGCAAGACACTAAAGTGGCTGATGGAAAAGGGATCAGTTGTGGGTGTCAGCATGCAACGATTCTCTCTCTGAAAACCGACAAGAATCTTCCTGAGCGGTAACCATTTACCTTTCAAGCAACAAAGCCTGGTGAACTTTATAAATGTTAAATTCTGTGCACAGTATAAGAAATGTCTGCAACCAGTGAACTTGGAGGAATGAGAAGTGAGATTGGACTGTGAACCAAAGAACTTTTCTGAACTTACACACACATTGCACACATGTGCGCTTAGAATTAGAAGGAGATTAAGTTGTTAATAATAGATAGGTTAAAGGGTGATTCTGTTTTCATGTTTAAAGATAATTAAAAGCAACTTTTGTTTAAATAACCATTTTTCTTGGTAAATATCTACTGCTGCTGGGTTTATGGGTCCTCTGGGCTCGTAACAGTGCAATTAAAACAGTAGTTTTCAAACTTTTTGCCTCATAAGAGGCTGTTTAATAAGATGAGAGCCCATGGAATTACAGGAAAGATATTAGATTGGGTGGAACACTGGCTGATAGGCAGAAAGCAATGAGTGGGAATAAAGGGATCCTGATACTAGTAGTGTTCCACAGGGGTCAGTGTTGGGGCTGCTTCTCTTTACAATGAACATTGATGATTTAGATTATGGATCAAATGGTTTTTGCGGCCAAGTTTGTAGATGACACCAATATAGGGGGTGGAGTAGGAAATGCTGAAGAAACCAAAAGGTTGCAGAGAGACTTGGGCAACTTAAGTGAGTGGGCGAATAAACGGCAGATACAATATTGAGAAATGTACAGTTGTACATTTTGGACGAGGAAATAAACAGGCAGATTATTATTTGGATGAGGAGAAAATTCAAAATTCAGAAGTGCAAAGGGACTTGGCGGTCCTCTGACTGTCTCCATCAGTGGTTCATAGCCTTTTTCTTCCCACTCACACAGCCCTTTAAGTATTCCCTAGGCCATCGGTGATTTGTGATTAGTAAGGGATTGCTGAAGGTGGGATGTGAATGGGAAGGGAAGGTTGAGAATCCCTACTCTAGACCCAATTGTTACTGAAATATTTTGCTTGAGAAAAATTGTCATTGGCCCATTTCCTTTGGAGTTCCAAAACCATGCACATATCGAGTTAATTATTAGATTAAAACATTGGTTTTTCAAACTTTTTCTTTCCACCCACATTCCACCTTAAGTAATCCCTTACTAATCACAGAGCACCAATGGCAGAGGGATTACTTAAAGGGGTGTGTGAGTGGGAAGAAAAAGGTTGAGAACCACGGGTGGAGACAGTCAGAGTGTGATCTTCTCTATACATTTACCTACCCGATGAAGTGCCCAGGCTCAAAATGTTTGTTGCTCTTTACTTCCTAGGGCTGCTTTGTGACCTGCTGAGATTCTCCAGCACATTTGTGTTTTGCAGTCAACCCTGGCATATGAAAACTTTAACATAACATAACAATTACAGCACGGAAACAAGCCATTAGGCCCTTCTAGTCCGCACCGAACCAAACACCCCTTTCTAGTCCCACCTCCCTGCACAATGCCCATAACCCTCCATCTTCTTCTCATCCATATACCTGTCCAACCTTTTCTTAAATAATACAATTGACTCCGCCGCCACTATTTCTCCCGGAAGATGATTCCACACAGCCACCACTCTCTGAGTAAAGAAGTTCTCCCTCATGTTACCTCTAAACCTCTGCCCCTTAATTCTTAACTCATGTCCTCTTGTTTTAATCTTTCCTCCTCTTAACGGAAATAGTCTATCCACATCCACTCTGTCTATCCCTTTCATAATCTTAAATACTTCTATCAAATCCCCTCTCAACCTTCTACGCTCCAAAGAATAAAGACCCAATCTGTCCAATCTCTCCCCATACTCCAGATGCTTAAACCCAGGCAACATTCTGGTAAACCTTCTCTGCACTCTCTCCACTCTGTTTATATCCTTCCTATAATTAGGCGACCAGAACTGCACACAGAACTCCAAATTAGGCCGCACCAACGTCTTATACAATCTCAACATCACCTCCCAACTCCTATATTCCATGCAATGATTGATAAAGGCCAGCATACTAAAAGCCTTCTTCACCACCCTATTCACGTGAGTTTCTACCTTCAGGGAACGATGTACCATTACTCCTAAATCTTTCTGCTCTTCTGTATTCCTCAATGCTCTCCCATTTACCACATATGTCCTATTCTGATTCTTCTTACCAAAATGAAGCACCTCACCCTCCATTTTCCTTCTACGTCCTTCCCATAAAACAATTTATCCCAGTCCACACTTCCCAAATCCCATTCTCATCTCCTCAAAAATAGCCTTTCCCTAATTAAAAATCTCAACCCTGAGTCCAGACCTATCTTTCTCTATAATTATTTTGAAACCAATAGTATTGTGATCACTGAGCCCAAAGTGCCCCTTCACAATCCTGTCATATCCCTCCTCTGGTCGGGTGGCAGGAACTCTACACTGTGCTCTTGCAGTGACCTGGCTCAGTGATTGTAACTCATATTTATAATCAGCCTTATCTAAAACTCCCCACTGTTCTCTCTTGCCAAACACCCCATGAACTTTCTCAGGATTGTCATTACCGGCCCAGCAGTCAGTACATGGCTACCATGAAGTAGCATTTCCTTCACAGAAAGCTGACTTGGGCTTATTTTATTCATATTTCAAAGTCGTTATCCACCTTTCTGATCATTCCCTGCTTCATAAACGCCCAGCAGGATGTCCAGACCTCCGTTTATTTCTCTTTTCTGCGGCAGTCCCTCTCTCCACTGAACCTGCTCACTCGGATGTTAAGATGGGCTGTTATGCTGCATTAATATCATTCATGATAGGCTGCCGAGAACTCATTAGGTGGATAACTCATTTCATTCACAACAGATGTGCCTGTGCAAAGCCTGCCCCACGGAGACTCTTCAATCTTCAGAAATGTAGGCAGATAATTAAAACAAAATCTTACATGAAGGCATGTGTTTCAAGGGAGTTAAACTAATAGAAAATCACAATAATATTTGCATCCAGCACCAGGAGTTGTAAGGCCTTGAGGAATTCTTTGATTTTTCATTGTGACGTCTGGAGACAGCCATTTTCCCGTGGACTAATATTTGTCATTCCAAGGACTCTTTTCAAGTGCCACATTCTTGGACAAACAGAAATAATAAGGTTTGATGAACTTCTCTCAAAGGAAAACTATCCTCCATTTTATCTTCCTAAATTACAGCATTTTATTTTTACAGAATCCAGAAGAAATGGTTACTCTCTAGACATGGCTGCCACTCCCAAGATGGTAACTCAACCCTTCCTACCATCCATACATCTGTCCAAATGTATTTTGAATTCCGCAGAAGATAATCTATCAGCCTCTGTCGCATAGGTTTACAGGAACTCCCCCACTTGCAACCTATGCGATTTACATCTATCCACACATACATTCAAATTTTTTTTTAATAAATTAAAAATATGAAATTTACACAGATTATGTTATATTAGACAAACTGTAACAGGGATACAGGACATGTAAAAGCCAAGATCAAGTCAGCTTCCTGAATTTGTCGATCAACCTTGGCGAATCTTTTCACATTCTGGTCCATGCCTTCCTTGTTGGTCAGCGTCCTGGGGTCTTTCCAGCCTTTCCAGCCTCTCCTTATAATTCTGGATGACCAGTGTCGGTAATATTCTCATAAATATTTTCTGCCCCCTTTCCAGCTTTCCTACAGCTGAGTGACCAAAACTGTGTGCAGTTCACCAAAGCCTTGCACAATTGTAACAAAATGCCCCTGCTCCTGAACTCTCTGCCTTGGCCAATAAAGGCAAGTGTGTCAAATGCCTTTTTTAATCATCCTGTCTACCTGCATCGCCTCCTTCATACACCCCCCTCCCCCAATCCCTTTGATCTACAACACTTCCCAGACCTCTACTATTCACCGTGTAAGACCTGCCCTGGTTTAATCAAACAAAGTGCAACACCCTGCACTTGTCCGACTTCAATTTCACTTACCTTTCCTTGGCCCACATTCTCATATCTAAGATAACCTTCCTCACTGTCCACTACACCACCAATTTTGAAGTCATTTACAAATCTACAAACCATGCAAACTACATTATCATCCAATCCATTAATATAGATGACAAGAGTGGACCCGGCACCATTCTCTGCAGCCCACCACTGGCCACATGCCTCCAACCTGTGTAACAACCTTCCACCCTCTGTCGCCTACCATCAAGCCAATTCTGTATCCAATTGGTCAGCTCAACCAAGACCCCATGTAACTTGACTTCACGGAGCACCTCGATGCAGGACCACGTCAAGGGGGATTGCAAAAGTCCTTGTAAACAATATCCACCATGCTGCCTTCATTTGTCTTCTTGGTTACCTCTTCAAATAATGCACTCAAGTTTGACACTCAACATTTCCATTGCTGAGTCTTTTTTAAAAATTTTTATTATCTATTTAATTTTTGTTTTTAATCTGTTATAATATGTGTATATTTTTATAGTTTATAATTTAATAATCTCCTGAATCAGTTCTTGTCTTTCTAAGTGCAAGTAGATCTTGTCTTTCAGAATCCCCTCCAGTAACTTACATTAAAGCTCACAGGCCCTGCAGTTCCCTGAGTTGGCCTCAAAGTTTCTTTGCTTTAAATAAAGGCAGAACATCAGCCACCCTCCAGTCTTCCACAAGCACCTCGACTGTGTCTGACTGAGACCACCCATAAACTGGAGGAAGAACACCTCAGATTCTGTCTGAACACCCTCTGACCAGATGGCACTAACATCAGGTTCTCCAGGTTCATCAGATTCCCCCCACCCCCCCCCCCACCCGGCCCCATCCATATGTCTCTTTTCCACCATCTCTCACCCCTTTCACACTTCCAAGTGGTCCTAGGAATTTACAACCAATCAGCCTAAGAGTGGTCTAGCTTGAAAGGAAAATCTTCTCAATGCCGGCGTGAGATGATGTCATCTTGCACTGGGGATTGACGGCCTCGAGCCCCGAGTACAATCCACAGCATCGGCAGGCAATTGTAAAATGGGCAATTGCATTCTGGGATAGAAATTACCCAAGTTTTTGAGTGAGTGCAGGAGCATGAAGGAAGAAAAGATTAAAATGAAGGTATAAATTTTGCCATGGGAAAGTTCCAGTAAGAGAGAGAGAGAGGGAAAATAAATAGCAATAGCGGACAATTTTACCTGCAGCAGTTTCTCCCAATGAACCTTTACAAGTTCGCTCTGTACGTGCCCAGAGGACTCCAAAACCCAGCAGCAACAGAAATTCACCAAGACAGTGGTTACTTAAAAAAACATTGCTTTTAATTTTCTTCATACATAATAATCTTTAACTTATTACTATTAACTTAACCCCCTTCTAATTCCAAGCGTAACTATGTGTAATGTGCATGTGTTCAGGAAAGTTCCTTGTTTCACTGTCCAATCATTCACTTTTCACTCACTGATATCAGGCAATTTTCTATACTGTGCCCAGAATGTGACATTTATGATCATCACCAGGCTCTGGTGTTTTAACAAATTGTTACAGCAAAAAGAAAGTCTGTGTTGGTTTCAGAGAGAGATATTTGTTGTTTGTTGGACACACACAAACTGATCTCCTTCAATCAGCCACTTCAGTGTCTTGCTGAAGAAACCTGCCCCATCATGCGTTTTCCAAAAGGTAACCTCTTCTTCCAGGTTAGCACAGAGTTCGTCTTTTTCCCCTATTCCAGGAGAAACACATTAACCAGCCACTTCCTCGTAATTGACTATAAAGGTTGAGAATAGGCTGAACTCCAAACTCAAGACTCATCTTCAAATGGGGTCATTGCAGGAATACAAAGCTTGCAGCCTCCAACACCTGCTGTAAACTGACTTCTCTCCCACTCTCTCGCTCCAAAGAGAAATCACCTGTTTGTTTATCCTCTCTCTGTTTACAAAAACCACATGACCCCTCTTAGAATAGCAACCTTCAACCAGATTTGGGAAGCCTGGACATCTATTTCGTAAAAGTCAATAGTCCATTTATTCCACAGCCTCAGTCCAATTAACACCTCCTTGTGAAGTCTCCATAGGCATTCTTCCAAGTTTTTGTAAAGTCACTGTGGACATGAAGTCTCTAGCAGGGAAAACACCCATCTTACCTTTCTGAATGCACCATGGCCAGCTCCAAGGCGCTGATTCCAACCCTTCTTGGGGAAGGATGATTGGCGGAGCGCTGCATGAATGTAGAGCTGCTTCAAGCGGTTGGTTAAGGGTGGGCTGATGGCACCATCAGCCTGTGACCCATCTCTCCACTCACCCCTCTCCCTCAATGACCCCCTCAAGGCAGGGGCAGTGGGCAGGAGTCGTCAGGGCAGCAGGGGCCATCGGGGCAGCGGGAGCCGGTGGGGGCCATTGGGGCAGTGGAGGGGAGCCAGTGAGGGCTGTGACAGCCTTGCCAGGCCGCTTCGATTTTTGGGGCCACTCTCTGCAGCTCAAAACATGGCAGAGCATTGGCCGTCTACCCCACCCATAATCCCCCCCACACAGCTGGAACTCTTCTGGGAAACACCGAGCGGTCCCAGCTGCGTGGGGGGATTATGGGTCGGGAACATGGTCATTGCTCTGCTGTGTATTTATGACGGGTGGCACTACAGCACCAGTGGACCCAACTCCATCGGCTCCGGAAGGCGCTACGAGGTGCCTTTTGATATGAATGCAACACTGGAGCAGCCTTTTAGGGCTGCTGTCTGAAAGGTAAATTTTAAGTTTTCGATCCGCTCTTGCAGCCGGCCTCCAGGCGGAGGCCTGACATGAAATGGCCTTCTGTTTATGCATTTTAAATGAGATGTCTTTTTGTGAAATATTAATATCTGTCTGTGACGTGTACCCAAATAAACCCAATCCGCAACATCTCCAATTCCATCAAAATGTGTCTTGTCCCAATAAAGTACTTGTGGACCAGTCCTACCCTTTTTTCAAACGTTAATTATTTTAAAACTAATTGAGTTATGTTCACTGGTCCCCCACTAACTAGAGAAGGGCCACTCTGGGTCTTCTCTTGGGAAACTTGCACTGCCACGTTTCCCGAGAAGGTCTACTTTTGCCCCCTCTCTTAGTCGAGCCACCTACATATTGTACTTGTCCCATCTGTCATTTCTCTTTTTCCTTAGTCTCAATTTGAAACCTTCACACGTTTGGAAGTAAAGTTAAGACAGCCTGGATAAGTGAGGGCCAGCATGATCCAACTCAGCAGAAGTCAATTATTATTAATGCCTGAGGACTGATCCAATGCAGGACATAAAGGAAGAACATCTTCCCTTTTAACTTCGTAAGTCAGTCCAAAGCAATTAGACTGGTCTCTAGATCTACCAAGTTAAGAATCTGCTCTGTTCATTTTATCTCCATTACCAAATAACACACCCCACAGAACATTTACATTCATATTTTATTTATTCATTTCAAAATCTCTCAGCCCTCTTGGTTCACCGGGGCTTAAAGGTTTACACACTGGCATTTTGAATTAGCATGCGAGTTCAAGTCCCACCACAGAGCTTAGAGCTCAAAGTCTAAGAATTCACTGCTGTGCAAGATGAAAAGGGCTGCTGGCGCTGTGAGTAGTGCCATCTTCGTGATCCAAGTTTAAACCAGGGGAATCACAACTACAGCTGCCAGAACCTATAAGCAAACAAAGAGAAGCTGGAGGAACTCAGCAGGTCTGGCAGCATCAAAGAGAACTGAGTCTCATAAAGGGTTCTGACCCAAAACATGGGCTGACCATTTTGACGTTGCAGATGATTCCAGCATTGGTACTATGCAAATTAGATTCTGTGACAATTCCTCAAATTCCCTATTCCTCAAATTCCCTATTCCATATAACCATATACAGTAACAGGCCATCTCAACCCCTCTAGTCCGCACCAATTTAAGTGAACTCCACTCGTCCCACCTATCTGCTCCCTGTCCATAACCCTCCAATCCCCTCACATCCATGCACTTATCCAACCTTCTCTTAAGTGACAAAACTGACCCTGCTGCCACCACCTCTTCCGGAAGGTCATTCCACTCAGCCACCACTCTCTGAGTGAAGACGCTTCCTCTCGTGTTACTTCTAAAGTTTTGCCCCCAACCCTTAACTTATGGCTCCTCATTCTAGTCTCACCTACCCTCAAGAAGAAGAGCCTATTCACATCTACTCTATCTATCCCCTCATAATTTTATATTCCTCTATCAAATCCCCCCTCCACCTTCTACGCTCCAATGAATAAAGTCCCAGTCTACTCAATCTTTCTCTGTATTCTAGATACTGCAATCCAGGCCACATTTTAGTAAATCCATATTGAGTAACTTGTTTTGCCTATCTTCTGTCTTGTTGCCTTCTTTTTCATCCCACCTAGCACTTCTCTGTGATTTTTCCTCAGACACGTGAAACACTTAAGACAATTTAAAATGGTTGCCAGACGCATGATCACATGCCCCTTGTGTCAGACCCAAGGTTTTGAGCATTATTCTTTGATTGTGTTTGGTGCAGGGCTGATTTCTCTGGCACTTTTAGCTGCCATCTCCAAGGGAGTTATTACTTTACCTGTCCAACTTCAATGGAATCTCTTCTTCTCCGAGATCACACACCGAATAACTCAGAATGCAGAATGCGAAAATGTTCCTCGGTTATAGATCTCTAGATTCACTGAAGCTTGGCTGAATTCGTAGCCTGCATTCTTCCATGCATGTTCATTAATTTCATAGCTTCTGATACTTCAAATGCTTATCTTTAAATATTACAGCAGACAAAAGGAAATTTTGCATAATGTTACATTATTACATGTCAATAAAGGATTTTTTTTGAATATTTTATTTAAATTTTCCATACATGTAGTTAGCAATTAGTTCATACAACAAAAATAAATTCAAAAATAACATTACACAATATTTATGTCCCCCTTCCTTAACCACCCCCCTTACCCCCACCCCATAAAGAAATAATTTAAAAGTACAATAACATAGCGATATAAACTAGAAAAGAAAAATAAAGAAAAATCTTCAAGATCTGAGATACACAATCAAACACACAGGACATTAACCAATCTTCCATATAATCAATTTAAAGAGGATTTCTACAGGGCACAAGGGAAAGGAAGAAGACTATTACATATTTATGCCTTATGTTTGCATATATGGGTGCCATGTTTGCAAAAATATACCACGTTTATTTCTGAAATTCTATGTAATTTTCTCTAAAGGAATACAACTCTGGATTTCCTCATACTCAATGTGAGTCTGATTTCTGAGTTGTTACCAATGCATTTTCTTGCCACAAATTCCTCTTGATATATTGATCATTTTAATTTAGGTCTCATCCCTTGTATATTCTCCAATAAAAATAAATCTGGATTTTACAGAAATGCAATATTTGTAACTTGCTCTAAAAAGATCCCTAAATCCACCCAAAATTGCCTTTGGGACATGATATGTTGAATGCAATAAAGTCCCCATCTCTGGACCACATCTAAAACATTGAGCCGACATGTCTGATTTCATTCTATTTAACTTTTTTGGCGTAAGGTATAACTGATGTAAAAAATTATACTGAACTAATCTATACCTTACATTATTAGTATAAGTCAAACAATTAATTATAATATTCAAATCTGTCTCCCACCTTTGTTTAGATTTACAATCTCCATATTTACGAGTTCCTGTTTGCAATAAAAGGCACATTATAGAAATAATGTTTTTAATATTGCCCTTTCTAATGAGATTTTCCACATCTCTACAAACAGGAAATGTCATAGCTAAACCCAGTTTCTCTCTGAAATAACGGAAAAGAATGCTACCAGATAACCCAAATTTATCCCTTGTTGAAACAATAATATCTTCAATATTCTTGATCCCTTTGTGGGACCAACTACTTAAAAACTGGTTAATCTTTAAAAAGGTACAAGTTAATTTTGAAATAATGGTGTCTTAGACGACACACCTCCCTTAATCCCAATTTCATCATTTACCTTATTCCAAACATTAATTAAGTGTTGCAACAATGGTGTTTCTTTTTCACCAACCATTAATTTTGAATGCCATTCCTATATAAACTCTTCTGCTACTCTCTTTTCTATTTTTCACAATTCTATTTTAACCCATGCCAGTTTTCTCTCTCCTTCAAAGAAAGAAGTAAGAAATCTCATTTGGCCTCTCTGGATTCACTGATGCTTGGTTTCTTCCATGCATGTTGGCAGAATTCATAGATTCTGATACTTCAAATACTTTTCTTTAAATATTACAGCAGACAAAGGGAAAATGTGTGTAATGTTCCATTTTCTGTATTATTATGTCAATAAAAGTTTCTTGAAACTTGAACAAACCTTGTCACTGCACATGACAATAAACTTGACATTACTACAGTGTCCGCCCACATGACATATCTATGCAACGCTTATGTGGGTGTGAAGAAAAGGTTTGAAAGCCATTGTTTTAATCATCCCTCATTGACTCGTTACGTGCACAGTTTCAGAACTCCAAAGGAAATGGGCCAATGTCCATTTATCTCAAGCAAAATATTTCAGAAACAATTGGGTCTGGAGCAGCGATTCTCAACCTTCCCTTCCCATTCACGTCCCACCTTAAGCAATCCCTTACTAATCAAAGAGCACCAATGGTATATAATTAATTAAAGTGGCATAAGAGTGGAAAGAAAAGCGTTGAAAACCACTGCTATAAGTAAAATATTCCAAAAAAAGTCACCTTATCCAAATTATCCACTTGGTGAGGAATGGCAGTGAACAGATCTTCCAGCAGCATGGAAGGTGAACATAGGAATCAATTTTACTTTGCTGGGAGACTTTCTCGTATGAACTGGTAAATTGTTCCTTTGGCCAGAGAATGGGTTTGAGTCAACTTCAATGCATTGCAATATGCAATGTGCTGATAGCTCAATTATAAATCTCATTGTTCGACCTAGTTACACTTTGCAGCAGATGGTATGAAATCCATTTGCAATCCAAATCAATTATACCGTAATGGACCTATTTGTTACTGTTGCAGAGAAAATGAACCTACTTTGGTGAAGTTTAGCTATGACAATTTTAATTTCTTCTCAGACTTCTCCATCATGTTTTTTTTTTTCGTTTTCCTGCTGACAGTCTGAGTCACATTTTATGGTTTGTGTTGCTTATCTCCAGGGGAGATATTGAAGGTTTAATGAAGTGGCTGTGGTCAAGCGCACTAATGGTATGCTACGCTATAGTGACAAAGGTATTCTTCCCTTTTTCCTCTCAGAATCAGAATTTATTATCACAAACGCCACAAAATTTGTTGACTTGCGGAGCCTTACGGGTGCAAATATTGCTATAAATTACATTACAAATAAACAGGGCAAAGAAAAATAGGAAAATATGAGGTGGTGTCTGATGTTCATTGTCCATTCAGAAATCTGATGGCCGAGGGGAAGAAGCTGTCTTTGTGCCGCTGGGTGCTCCCCTTCAGGCTCCTGCACCTCCTTCCTGATGGTAGCAGAGTGAGCAGGGCATGGTAGCAGTGTGAATAGGACACCGCCTCCTGTAGATATCCTCGAGGGAGTGAAGACGGATGCCCGGGTTAACATAGGGTCCGGTTAACTATCTCTCCTCCTAATGCATTATGTTAAGGAAAAGTATCCTTAACATCTCATACCATACCATCTCAACCCCAACTCCCCCAGGGAGTTTCACGACCCCAGCCTTGAAACCCACATTCACCAGAGAATGTCCAATATCGTGAATGAGTAAATGATGGTGGTAAAGAGACCTCTGAAAATTGGCTGATTCTTCATCTGAACTACTAGTTAATTGGGGTTAATTGGTAAGGGGCAAATAAAAGGAGTAGGAAAGGGGGGAGCGGCCAGCGAGGAGTGGCGCAGTGAGTGAGTGGCCCAGTGAAGGAGTGGGGACTTTGGTTCGAGGGACTTCGGTGAGCAGGGGCTAAGAAGGAGCTTATTAGTAAAGGGTATTATAGTAAGAAAGGAGGAAATGGAGTCAGTTGGGGTAGTTAAGTGCTCCGATTGTGGGATGTGGGAAATCAGAGACAGCACAGCCGTTCCTGACGACTACACCTGCAAAAGGTGCATCCAATTGCATATAATCCCGTGTTAGGGAGCTTGAGCTGCAATTGGATGAACTGAGGATCATAAGGGAAGCAGAGGCAGTGATAGAGAGGAGTTACAGGGAGACAGTCACCCCTAGAAGGCAGGAGTCAGGGAATTGGGTGACTGTGAGGAAAGGAGGGAGAGCGCCAGTGCAGAGTACCCCTGTGGAAGTGCCCCTCAGCAACATGTATTCGGCATTGGATACTGCTGGGGGGAACAGCCTACCAGGGACGAGTCGTGGGGGTCAGGTCTCTGGCACAGGGGCTGCCCCTGAGGTTCAGAAGGGAAGGAGGGATAAGAACAGGATTCTTGTAGTTGGGGATTCGTTAGTCAGAGGGACAGATAGAAGGTTTGTGGGATGAGATCGGGGATCCAGGTTGGTTTGTTGCCTCCCTGGTGCCAGGGTCAGGGATATCGCTGATTGAGTATATAGCATTCTGCAAGGGGAAGAACAGCCAGAAGTCGTGGTCCATGTGGGGACCAATGACTTAGTTAGAAGTGGGGACGAGGTCCTGAAACAGGATTATGTAGAATTAGGTAGGAAGTTAAAAAACAGGACCTCCAAGGTAGTAATCTCTGGATTTCTGCCCGTGCCACGAGCTAGTGAGGGTAGAAATAGGAGGATGTGGAGGATGAATGCGTGGCTAAAGAGATGGTGCAGGGGGCAAGAGATAAGATTTCTGGATCATTGGGATCTCTTCTGGGGAAGGTCGGACCTGTACAAGAGAGACGGACTCCACTTGAACTGGAGGGGGACCAATGTGCTGGCAAGCAGATTTGCTAGAGCTGTGGGGGAAGGTTTAAACTAGTTTGGCAGGGGGGTGGGGAACAGAGGGTGAGAGCAGTGTCCAGGGAGTATGGCCACCTAGCTAGGAATAAAAAAGAAAGGTAGGATGGAGATTAGGGTAGAAGGTAAAAAAGAGAATATATGTGAGGATCATTCTCTGAGATGCATATATTTTAATGCAAGAAGCATAGTGAACAAGGTAGATGAGCTGAGAGCATGAATAGATACTTGGGGTCACGATATTGTGGCAATTAGTGAGACCTGGCTATAGGAGGGGCAGGACTGGCAACTTAATGTTCCGGGATACATTTGTTTTAGATGTGATAGATCAGGGGGTAAAAAAGGAGGAGAAGTTGTTCTGCTTGTTAGGGAGGACATTACTGCCATGAGGTGGCAGGATGGTATGGAGGGATTGACCAGTGAGGCTGTTTGGGTGGAATTGAGTGGTGGAGGAGGCAAGAGGGTGCTAATAGGGGTGTATTACAGACCACCAAATGGGCCAAGAGAATTAGAGGAACAAATTTGTTGGGAGATAACGTATATGTGTGAAAATCATAGGGTAGTGATCATGGGAGATTTTAACTTCCCACACATTGATTGGGATACCCATACGGTTAGAGGGCTGGATGGGCTGGAGTTCGTTAAATGTGTCCAGGATTGTTTTCTAAATCAGTTAGTAGAAGAACCGACTCCGGATGGTGTAATACTGGATCTCCTGTTAGGGAACGAGCTAGGTCAGGTAGCGGACATTAATGTTGGAGAACCAATTGGGTCTAGTGATCATAATTCTGTTAGTTTTAGGGTAGTTTTAAGGAAGAGCAAGGAGAGGCCTAAAGTTGAGGTTCTGGATTGGAAAAGAGCAAATTTCGTAGGAATAAGAAGGGATTTGGGGAGTATTGAGTGGGACAGGATATTTTCAGGTAAGGATGTTAATGAAAAATTGAGGATATTCAAAAAAGAAATTTTGAGGGTAGTTATGTCCCAGTCTGGATCAAAGGAAAGGCTGGAAGTCATAGGGAGGCTTGGTTTTCGAGGAATATTGGAAATTTGGTTAGGAGAAAAAGGGAGGTGTACAAGAGGTATAAAGAGCAGGGAGCTGAGAAGTTGAAGGAGGACTACAAGGAGTGTAGAAGGAATCTTAAGAAAGAAATTAGAAAGGCTAAAAAAAGGCATGAAGAGGCTTTGGCTAACAGAGTAGAAATAAATCCAAAGGGTTTCTATAAGTACATTAAAAGTAAAAGATTAGTGAGAGATAAAATTGGACCCCTTGTAGATAGCGAGGGTAGGCTGAGTGAGAAGTCAGAGGAAATGGGGGAAATTTTGAATGATTTCTTTGCCTCGGTATTCACTAGGGAAAAAAATGTTGAACCAGTTGAAGTAAAAAAAAATAGTGGGGAGGTCATGAAGCATATAAGGATAACCGAGGAGGTAGTGATGGCTGTGTTAAAAAAGATAAAGGTGGATAAATCTCCCGGACCGGACAAAATATTCCCAAGGATACTCAGGGAGGCTAGTGGACAGATAGTGGGGCCATTAACAGAGATATTTAGGATGTCACTGGCCACGGGGGTGGTACCAAAGGATTGGAGGGTGGCGCATGTGGTTCCTCTGTTTAAGAAAGGGTCCAAATGCAAACCTGGGAATTATAGGCCTGTAAGTCTGACGTCTGTGGTGGGCAATCTCTTGCTCCTGGGCAAGAAGAGACCATCCCAATATCATATCTCATGTGGGACCCTTCACCACTCAGATGAGCGACCATTGCGACAGCTGGAGGGGCAAGTTAACTTTGTCCTTCTGCCCATTCTTTGGAGGGGAAGACGAATGGAGAATCGCAGCTCAACTGGTACAATTTCGTTAGGATGACATTTTGATCCAATGTCCTGGATAAGAGCAAAAATCCTCACATCCCCCTCCCCAACCATTGTTGAGGTCAATATCTATCCCTCAGTGAGCACTGTTGATGCAGGAATTGCTGTGCATGAATGGTCTACATTACAACTGTGGCCACTGCTTCCAAAATGTGTCCCTAGCTATGAAAGATTTTGGGATACCCTAATATCACAAAAGAGGCTTCATGTGCACCTTTACCTTCCAAAGAGTCTGGATGTGGGTGAAGAGACTGAGAGACAGTAAACCTAAGTCAGTATGATGTTGAAGTAAGATTTTATTAGCAATGTTTCAGATATTCCTTGATTTATGAACTATTTTTTGCTATGATTGACGCCTGAGGTGTCTTCTTAATTTATGAGGCTTTGCTTGCTACAACAAAGGATACTTCATGTGATCAATTATCGACAATTGAAGACATAGCCAACTGAAATGCCAAGTCACAAGGAGAGGGATCTATGTTGGCACAGTTGATCAAATCCCCTTGACTCAACACCACTGAGGACAGAGGAGGGGGCGGGGGGAGGTAACAGGGAATAAAACACGAAAATCTATAAACACCATGGTTAAAGTAGAAACACACAATGCTGGAGAGAAACTCAGCAGGTCAGACCCAGTGTCCTTTATATAGCAAATACATAACCAACGTTTCAGGCTAGAACCCTTCATCAAGGTTAGGAAAAATGTCATCAAAAGGGTAAGGGGGAGAGGTGTAGCCGTAAAGGCAGGAGATGGCAGGTGGAGAAGGGAGGGAGGGGACAAAAACGATCAAGGTGAGGAAGGATGGCTGGGTGAAGGGAGGGGGAGGGAGGGAGGAGAACAAGAAAGGGAGAGGGGGAAGGGGAGAGCAGAAACTGGAAAAGTCGATGTTAATGCCATCTGGCTAGAGAGGGCCCAGTTGGAAAATCAGGTGTCGTTCCTTCAATTTGTCGGTGGTCTTGGGTGTGAGAGTACATAAGGCCATGGACAGACGTGTGAGTGTGGAAGTGGGGATGTTGAGATGTTTTCACTGATTGGGAGGGTGAAAACAAGAGACTATAACTACAAAATAAGGGACTAGATATTTAAAGCTGATACTTGTATAAATTTCTTCTTTCAGAGGGCAGTGAATCACTGGGATTCTGTGCCCCAGAGTGAGGTGAAGCCACATCATCAGATAAATTATGGAGGACTGGGATGGAGAGAAGTTAAGGCCAGCATAAAGCAGACATGATTGTAGTGAATGGTGGGGTAGGATTGATAGGACATGTGGCCTTCTGTTGCTCCTAGGTCCTGTGGGAGTGTAGGGGAGGGGAAGGGAATTGGAGTCCAGGGAATGTAGGTTGGGGAGGTGATGTAGGTGAAAAGGGAATAGAGTAGATGGGGAGAGCATATGATTCGGACAGTTGGGGTGTCAGTGAGGTTGAGGGGCAGGAGTGGGAGTGATGAATTGTGGGAATTGAGTGGGAGAGAGATTGGAGCTTGGGGGAGAGATAGGATTGGGGGGGGACATGAGGTTCAATCCAAGATGGGAAATGTTGACATTTTTTTTTAATTTATACATATAGCACAGTAACAGGCCATTGCAGCCCTCGAATCTATGCCGCCAAATTTACACCCCATTAACCTACAGCCCCCAGTACGTTTCAAATGGTAGGAGGAAACCAGAGCCCCTGGAGAAAACCCACATAGCCACGAGGAGAGCGGACATACTCCTTCCAGACAGCGCGGGATTTGAACCCCGGTCCAGTCCCGATCACTGGCACTGCAAGGGCTTTGCACTAATTGCTAACGCCAACTGTGCTGCCCCTTTGAGATGGTTAGAACCTGGCGAGGCAAAATGAGATGAGAAAAGGCCAGCGGGGTGGGTTTGAGGTGCTGGAGGACCGGCGAGAATTGGTGAGAACTGGGGGGTCGGGTGGGGGGGTGGGTGGGAGAAGTGAAAGCCAGGGCAAGAGAGAGAGAGAAAGAGAAACACAGGGACATTCTTGTGTTTCATGAGGTGAGCAGACTGTTGCAGGTGTTAAAGATCTTATTTTAAGATTGAATAATTTATCCCTGTATTTCTGCTTCTGCCTGCACTATGGAGATTTTACAATGAAATCAATAGGAAACGCTTTCTCTGTTTGTGAGTTTTAACACATCGATTTCCCAGAATGTAACCCTATGTAATTCATATATTTATGTTGTTTGCCACTGGTTCATGGACAGGTGCCTTTCCAGGGTATGACTGTATTCCAACCTATACGATGGGAATTGCCAGTAACAAGTGCCTTCTTCATTTACAGACAAGCAAGGCTATTGCGAAGGGGGACTACCAGCGAGCAACCTCGACATCCCGAAGGGCTCTCTTCCTGGCAGCCCTCTCCATTACCATCGGAACAGGAGTTTACGTCGGGGTCATTGTGGCTCTCATTGCTTACTTGTCCAAGCCAGGACACGTATAAGGTCGAACTGCAGCCTGCAAGATGCAAAGGCCCTTAAAAGACAGCTCTTCATCTGTCCGATTATCCAAGTTGATTGCCCTGTTAATTGAGTAAAATTGTGTGTGTTACCCATTGTTCGGCCATTTTGGAGCGAGGAAAGGAGGCCCTACTCGGCGAGGAGGAGGCTTCGGATGCTTGCTTTGTGCCTCCTTGCCGCAAGTCCACTGGGTGTCAGCGAGGTCAGTTCTCTGCCATGGCAGAGGTGGGATACCCTAATGTGGGAGTGGGGTTGGGGACTAGGAAAAGCCTTTCCTCTGCGTCAATCCACCTCATGGGGGCGGCAGTGCCAGAGACCCACTCTCCTGTTAGCCTGGAATAAATCAGAGGAAGTAGAAGATGCCCCATTGGAAGGAATAGTGGAGGGTGCAATGAGGGCTGGTGAAACAACTCTGTACAAATATAATTAAACTAGTCTCGGGCAAGAGTGAATTAGCCAACGATATGCAAATAGCCCTTTCACTGTTGCTAAGCAAGCTTTGCCCTGGGTCACTTTCTCTCTCAGCAAGCCAATTATGCCATAACTAGCTGCTCAATGTTAATGTAGCTGTGTCATAAAGGCTACCTCATTTGATCATGCCTGGTCCATTTTAAACGCTGTGTGAAATAAAAGGGCTCGAGTCCCTCTATAAATCTGCAATCACATTGTTTCAATTTGGGAGAGTCAAGAATCTTCTGAAATTTAAATGTGACTTTTGTAATTAAAAAAAAATGTCATTGTCAACTCGTATCACGTTCCCACTGTTATCAACTCATGATGAGATAAGACCAGAGGAGCAGAAATAGGTGATTCGGCCCATTGAGTCTACCCCGCCATTTAACCATGAGCTGATAAATTCTCCTACTCGGGCTTCGCCCCGTATCCTTTGATACCCTGGCTAATCAAGAACCCAGACAATGAGGCAAGCAAAAAATACAGAAACATTGTGACCTTCTGGGTCTAATGACGAAGGGAGTGAAGCACGAAAATCTGCAGATGCAGTGATTGAAGCAAAAACACAACACTGGAGAAACTCTGCAGGTCAAACAGTGCACTGTATATAACAAAAATATCTTCTTTGGCTTGGCTTCGCGGACGAAGATTTATGGAGGGGGTAAAACAAAAATAACAAAAATATATAGCAAAGATAAAGATACAGAACCAACCTTTCAGGCCGACGCTTTGGTTACGTACAGTATTTTACTCTTAAAGTACGCTGTTTGGCCTGTTGAATTTCTCCAGCATTGTTTTTTAACTACCAAGGGGTATCTGTTCTCCCCATTCAATTCTTTCTCACTATTTTTACCAGCCGGTTCCTGGTGGAAGTCATCTGAGTATCACTCTTCCTGGCACACTCACATATCACCTGAGTTCCGACAAAATCGCAAGCTTAATCTGATGTTTAAATGTCCCTCACGTTACACGGATTCATGAGAGAGAGAGGGGCTTTGTTTAACTGGCTGATAGTTAGTTTGGTCCCACCACCTGCAATTCTGGGGGGGGTGGGGGGGGGTTGGTGCTTCTATCTGGCGGCCTGATGCTTGGCAAAGAAGATCTTTGAGCACGAACAGAGAGTTAACAAGGATTGTGCCAACTGGTGTGTCCAAATGGGCTTGTAAGTCTCATTCATATTTAACTATAACACAAAAATCTACCTTGAAGAAGAGCTCAGGCCCAAATCGTTGGTTATATATCTCGACCTCCTACGGATGCTGCGAGACCTGCTGAGTTCCTCTGTGAATTTACATTTGAATTTAATCCGAACAGCAAAATGCTCAGCAGAGAGACTCTGTGCACCTTACGTCTGTCAGGTGATAAATTTAACCAAACAGAAGGAACTATAAACCAATAACAAATTTAGTCCAAATGAAAACATTCTGTAATGGGATTACTCTGTAATAATGATGTATTTTACTGCTGTCTGCATTAGGACCTTGTCATCATGTTTATAGCACACTTAACCAAATGGGGAATTTTATCTGCTGAGAATGCCAACAACATGGTTCCTTAATTGTCAGAGCATTTGAAGTCATTTAAACTCACAGTACCTCATCCCGTAGACCGAGGCAAATTCCTGCTAAAGTGGCCATGCCCCTGTAAATATAGTCAGTGACTTATAAATTGAGAGAGTCAATCTTCAACTATTCCTGTCAGGGAGGAGAGGTGGGGGGAAGAAGAGACAAGCAGACTTACCTCCACAGTAAACCCGACATGAGGTAAGGGGGGGGGTGGTAGGTTTTGACAATGGACCTGACCCAAAAGGTTGCGTTTACATTTCTCTCCATGGCCTGCTGAGTTCCACCAGTTCCGTGGCAATTGAGAAGTTTTAATTTATAAGGCTGTTAAGACGTAGGAGCAAAAATGGGCTATTCAGCCCATCGAGTCTGGCCCCCAAGAGGTGATCCATTTTCCCACTGCCCAGCCTTCTCCCCAAACATTCGATACCCTGGCTAATCAAGAACCTATCAATATCTGCCTCAAATGACTTTGCCTCCACAATCAACAAATTCCATAGATCAAGGTCAGCTGATGCCCGAAGAACAGTCCAACAAAGGTTCCCCCTCGACCATTCCATTGTCTAACTGTCAAGACATTAAGACTCAATAAGAGCTGAATGTGAACTAATAGATTCAGTTTTCATCCAGGCCAGACCCCACGACTATATTAAATATAACCTGTATATTTATTGTGGGACCCCCTTTTTGTGGGGCCGCAGTTCAGCTACACCATGGTAAATCCGGCACTGGAAAAAAAAACTGTGGGGCCTCCTTCCCTTGACTTAATGGTTAATCCAGGCCAGCCTGCTCTGGCTAAAGGAAATCCTCCACATCTCTGTTCTAAGCGGATGCCCTTCAGTCCTGTAGTTGCGCCGTCTTATCCTAGACCCTCCCACCATGGGAAACAACCTTTCTGCATCTACTGTGTCCACACCTTTCAACACTCGAAATGTTTCAATGAACTCCCTCGAATACAAGCCAAGAGCCGTTCCCAGAATCTTCCTTGTGAAACTTCATTAAATAAATCCAGAATTTAAAATATAGACCAAAGCCTGTAACAGTGAAAATGAAACAATTGGATTGTTGTTAAAAGCATCTGGTTCACTCCCGTTGGACCCCCTACCGTTCATGTGAGTCTCCCGATCCCAAAGCGGTGTGCCGTTTCTGAAATGGGCACACCGGGATGGTCAATGAATCCCAGCCTCTCCAGCATGCCCAAAGTAGATAAACAAACACAAGTGAGGTTCATGTTGGTCGTCACTGTGAATTCCAGCCCCTAATCATCCAGAACTGACAGCCTGTAGCTAACTCTTAATTACACCACAGGAGAAGGGCTGCCTGCACAGATGTAATGAAGGAAGATAATATTAGCAGATGCAAAAGTGAGTGTTTTAAGCTAATTACAAATTTGAGAAGCATGAGAGAAGACAGGCTGTAGATTTCTTGGGCTACAGGAATACTGATTTCCAACAGAATAACAAACAACTGCGCAACTGGATAGAAATATTGATGAAAGCACCAATAACTATATTTGAAGCCAACACCTCAAACTCTTGGATCATTAGAATGAGCTCAGTAAAACACAGTGGTGTCAGCAGGCAGCTGCCACATGACCCCAGCAACAATGAGATGACTGAATCGTACCTCTCTACATTTAGTTCCAGAGCTGCATCTCACTATCCCATGGAACTGCTGTTCCAAGCGAGATGACAGCAGGATGAAATGATATTTCCAAAGGAAAAAAACTATCACAATGTTTTTAAGTTAAGTTTTAAATTTAGGCATACGGCACGGAAATGGGTCCTTCCGGCCCAGAAGCCTGTGCAGCCCAATTTCCCCCAATTGGGCCTGCAATTCCGGTACGTTTTCAACAGGGGGAGGAAACCGGAGCACCCGGAGGAAACCAAACCAGATGCAGGGAGAACATGCAAACTTCTTATGGACAGTGCCGGATTTGAACCATGTCGCTGGCGTGGTAACAGCGTTGCACCCATTTTATCGACACTGGAGTTACAATTAGGCCCATTGCCATTTCCATTCGTGATCGCTGGATTCATCCCAATCCCAGTCCATCCCCAACTCCCTGCAGGCACTTCGGTAGTAGTCCGCATGATTCAGTCACTGAAGGTGGCCATGTGTGTAGCAGGACCACTGATGAATGGCTGGGACAGCAGGCAAAGAGCCCTGGAGCCATTTGAAATGATGCCAGGCCGTTTGGAATATCCAGGCAGTCTGCGCCAATGCTGCAGTACATCCCCCCTCCTTCCCCACCCCCCCCCCCGACTAAAGGAACATGAACTTCATCTACTTAAATTGCTCGCTTGTCGGTGCAGAGGCAAGAGGGCCACAACCTGTGTCAGACTGCCATGGTGAGGGGGTGGGGGGGGGTGTAAATCAGAGAGGCTGCAGCTGTTGGAAACTGGAGCCACGCACAAAATACTGGAGGAGCTCATCAGGTCAGGCAGTGGACAGGCAACCTCGTGGTCTGGGGGGCGTTAGCTGCATTGGAATGTCTTTACTGTCTAATTACTTTCAAGTTGTGCTAATTTTTTTTTAGTTGTGCTGCTTTCCAGGGAGTGAGCATCACCCCCATTTTTTAGCCATACGAAACCAAATCAAACGTAGCAGCAATGGGGCCCACCCCCCTCCCCACCTTTGGTCCAACCCACCCCTCTCTGCTGCTCATTCCTACTCTACGCCTATCTGCTCCCAAACTCGCCTGTTAGCTCAGTGTCAGTGCACATTACAGCAGTGCAAGTTCAAGTTTACTGTTAGGAAGGAAAAGGCGTGACTTGAAAGATTATGAGGGTTTTAGATAGGGTGGACAGTGGGTTCCTTTATCCTGGGGTGACAATAGCCAACACCAAAGGACGTCTGTTGAAGATGAGTGGAGAAAGGTTTAGGGGAGGCATCTGGGGTAGGTTTTTTTTACACAGGGAGTGATGGGTGCCATGGGTGGTGGTGGTGGAGACTGGTACAACAGGGACATTGAAGACTCTGAGGTAGGGACACGGATATAAGAATAATGGAGGGTTATGGGTGTGAGGTCACAGATGGTTGTGGTCGGCACAACATCATGAGCTGAAGGGCCTGTACTAGGCTGTAATGTTCTACGTACCAACATGCAGTCAGAAAAGTTTGTTTTGCGAGCTGTCCATCCATACGTCCCACATGTAGTACAGCCAGGAAGGCGTGATGAAGAAGTGCAGTGCTACAGCGTTGGCACAGAGCATCATTCATTCAGCTTCATGAGCTTTGCCAACATCACAAAGGAAGGCCGCAGGTCTCTGGGCCCCCTTTCTTACTTGGCCGGGCATCAGTTTGGCTTCCACTCCCCTCCCCCGCACCCTGCCACCTCCCCAACGCCCACATTTTGTTTGAGTCTGGAAACTCGATGTCCGAGCCACACCACTCCCAGTCTGTCCCACCAATTTCCTCCTGACCTCCCCTCCCTCCCACCCACCACCCACTCCAGTTTTTTGTTCTGTTCAATATGGAACGGGCATTGTACTTTGTATAATATTTATTAAACATTGCAGCATCATTTATAAAACCAACAGTTGTATGCTGTGGAATTTTTGCATATTTTGGGTTGAGATTGCTTACGCTTGTAATTTCCAAAAGATTCCACGTGATGTTCGGCAACTGGCAGCTTTACAAGTTTGTTGGATTGCACCCTTGAATCAAAAATATTTGTCTCTGGGCACTGTTTGTCTGAGAAGCAATGTTGTACCCTGAAATAAATAGCTTAAGGTACGCCAAAATGATGCTGCTTTCGTTTGTCCAACGACTGGCTTCTTAAAGGCAAACAGAGGTGGAGACAGTAATCTTCAGGCAGCTATGTTGGCCCTGGAGGAGTACAGGATGGACCAAGACTCCGAGGGTTTTGTCACTGGTGCACCATCAGCCACTTGAAGACTGAGGTGGAGAAACCAACAGACTTTTATCCCCTGAAGAATGAAAGGCAGGTCCATACTGCTCGTCTGTCCTGTCCTGAGGAAGGGGCTTTGGGACAGCCACCATAAGGAGTCTGGGGAGGTGGAAGGGTGGGGGCACAGGTACAGCTGGCCAGTGGGTGCGCCCGACCAGACAAATACATACAGCAGTGGTTTACCATGGGCACCGAGAAGGATTTCACAATTAGAAAAGTTAGGAAAGTTTGCACTAATTTGATCAATGCTTTCAAGGCATTAATGTGTTGGTTAAGTATTGGTTTGAACTCAGCGTGTGAAACTCAGAGGTAGTGCTTTAAGAAAATATGCGCGGGGATCATTCAGCTCACGTCCTCTGATCCAGCATCAGAAACTGACAGAAGTTAGGGAAGAGAGGCCTTCCATGTCTCCCACCATTTTCTCTTTGCCCACCCAAGATTCCAGCTCCAGGACACAAACATAACCTGCTACATGCAGGGGAAAATCTATCACTATCACGTGCATCTTTAGCCCAGCTCAAGACAAGCTCTCTCATTCCAAGTTCTAGGAAACATATCCTGGGATTTCATATTCTTTCCGAGACCTGGTGTTAGATTATCACCTTGTCCCCAAGGTGTTGCAAGCGTGCAATCGCGATTGATCTCTCTGGGAAATTTGCTTCGTTTACCTCTTGACAGCATTCTTCCCATTTGCCAGTAAATTTAGGTTCAGTCTGGAACGGGGTTTACTTTCTACCTCAAAGCAACCAACAAAAACCTCGCTAAAGGGTTTCGGTTCGAAATGTCGACAATCCATCTTCTCCCTTGGATGTTACTTGATCCTCTGAGTTCCTCCAGCAGATTGTGTCTGGCTTCAGATTTCTGTATTTAGAGTCTCCCGCGTGTGTCTTCAGCACAATGCTCTCGATCTTCAGTCGGGCTGACACATCAGTGTCCGTTAAAGAGCCGAAGAGAGTCGGTTTAGCAATTAGACCAGGAGACCCCTCTTGAACAGTGGAGTCGGCAGGGAGAGTTATTCTTGGCTTCATTTCTTCGGCTGTCACTTCAATTGTTTTAAAAACTAGCATCTGCAGTTGGAAATTATTCATTGCAATGTGGGGCCGCAGGAGTATTTCCAGACAGTGAGATGTCTTTTGCAAGCCTTCAAACCAAATTCTGATTTGTGAACAATTTTCTCTCAACTGCATGCAAGTCCCTTTCGAAAGTGTCACACAGTGTTCCTGCATCACGGCTGATCAATTCATTTCATTGGAATATGGCTGCGTCAGGAAAAGCCCAGCATTTACTGAATCCCCTCCCCAGCTTTGAGAAAGCTGGCGGTGAGTTTCACTGCTGGATCCACTGCAGTCCTTCCTGTGCTCCCCCTCAACAACATATTCAGTCAGAGTCTCATTTAAGGACTCTTACACTTTGATTTTTTTTCCACTCTCTGTATTGCACAGTCAATTTGTTTACATTTCCTTATTTGTTGACATGTACACATATCTTCTTGAGAACAGTATTTTTGCACAACCAGTAAGTGGTCATTCTGCCTCACCCACAGGAAAATAAATCTCAAGGGTGTATGTGATGTCATAATTTATTTTTTAATTTAATTAATTTAATTTAAGTTCAGACATACAGCACGGTAGCAGGTCATTCCGGCCCACATATCCATGCAGCCCAATTGACACCCAATTAACCTACACCCCCGGTATGTTTCGAATTGTGAGAGCCCCCCCCCCAGGGAAAACCCATGCAGACACAGGGAGAACATAACAAACTCCTCACGGACGGCGCGGGATTTGACGCCGGTCCCAATAGCTGGCGAAGTAAAGGACTTGGGCCAACCGTCAAAGGTTTAGCAGCTACAGGAAGAATAGTCCGAACATGTAACCACAGTTCATTTTTTAACTTTTAAAGATAATTGAAGTCCCTTCCTGTCCATGAAATCCATGCCACCCAATTTCACCCACTTAATCTACCACGCTTAGAACCATAGAACATGATAGTACTTTGGCCCATCTAGTCTGTGCTGAACAATTATTCTGCCTTGTTCCAATGACCTGCACCTGGACCAGAGCCCTCCATCACCCTCCCATCCATGCACCTATCAAAATTTTTTCTCAAATGTCAAACTTTTACCACTTCAGCTGGCAGCTCTTTCTACACTCTCACCACTCTCTAATGTTCCCTTTAAACATTTCACCTTTCACCCTGAACCCATGTCCTCCAGTTCTTGTCTTGTCTAACCTCAGTGGAAAAAGATTACTTGCTTTTACTCTGTCTATACCCCTCATTGTTTTATATCTCTCTTTCAAATCTCTGCACTCCAGGGAATAAAGTCCTAAAATGCTTATCCTTCCCGTCATTTCCTCAAGTCCCGGCAACATCCTTGTAAATCTTCTCTGCGTTCTTCCAATCTTATTAAAAATCCATTTGGTTTTTGGAAGCCGGGAGGAAAGCAGAACACGTGGAGAACATGCCAACTTCGGCTCATGATGTCTGCACCGGCCATGATGCCAAATTAAACCAAATGCCCAGGCATGATCCATATCCCTCCACTCCCTGCATATTTATCTAAATGCCTCTTGAGCACCTGCCTCTGGCAGACCGCTCCAGGCACCTCCCACTCTGAGCAAAAGAACGTTCACCATGCATCTCCACCACTCACTCTAAATTCATGTCCTCTTGTCCCTCCAGGGGTATGGGGCACATCCATACCCCTGAGCAAAAAAAAAGCCCTGCAAAAGGTTGTGGGCATAGTCCAGGATATCATAGGCAAAACCCTCTCCCCTATCGAGAACATCTACAGGGAGCATCGCGATCGGAGAGCAGCAGCGATCATCAAGGACCCACAGCAGCCGGCACACGCTCTGTTCTTGCACCTGCCGTCAGGAAAGAGGCCTAAGTGTTCCAAGACTTGCACCCACCAGGTTGAGGAACAGCTGCTACCCCTCCACCAGACTCCTCAATGACAAACTCAGTCAGGGACTCATTCTTTAGCATTTTATTGATTTTTTTTTCCCTCTTTGTATTGCACAGTCGGATTGTTTACATTTTTTTATTTGTTTACATGTGTGCATTTAGTACAGTTTTCTGCACTACTGTTAAGTGGTCATTCTGCCTTGCCCTCAGGAAAAAAAAATCTCAGGGATGTATGTGATGTCATGTAGGTATTCTGACAATCAATCTGAAATCATCTCCCTCATTTCCATCCAGGGCCACAAACAGACTTTCCAGATGGGGCAGGGTTTCACATGCACAGCAACCAGCCTAATCTACTGCATGGGTTAACTTGGTGTGGCCTTCTCCACATCAGGGAAATGAAGGATGACCACTTTGTCCCAACACCTGTGCTCTTTCTGTGGGTCGAAATATGGACCTTCTGTGGCCCAACCATTTTAACTCCCCCACCCAGTCCGACAATGACATGTCTGTCCTTGGTCTCATCCATTGTCAGGGTGAGGCCCAACATTGAAGAACAATGCATCATATTCCTCCTGCATGGCTTGGAACCTAATGGCATGAACACCAACCCACCCCCAACCCCCCTCAGCATAAAGCCCTGCAAAATGTAGTGGACACAGCCCAGGACATCACAGGCAAAACCTTCCCCACCACCAGAGAGACAAGACCTCTTAGTGTTCATATTAGTTTATTAAATTGTACTGACAATAACCACACCAGCAGTGTGAGTATAAGACAGCTTTAATAAACTAATATGTACACTAAGAGGTCTTGTCTCTCTGCAAGATGAACCTGGAAGGCTAGACTGTAGCTCTGGACTGCTTTATATACAAGGTCACGGGGATGACCCCTGGTGACCTAATGGTGTAAATACATACCACCACGGAAGGGGGGGGATGCTGCAGTCGGAGAGCTGCAGCAATCCTCAAGGATCTATGCTCTGATCTCACTGCTACAATCAGGAAAGAGGTGTTGGTGCCAGAAGACTTGCGCCACCATGTTCAGGAACAGCTGCAACCCCTCCACCATCAGCCTCCTCAACAACAAACTCAAATCAGGGACTCATTGATATACATAATATGGCCCCCTTCCCTCTAGTCTTGATAAAGGTTCCAAGCCCAAAATGCTGACTGACCATTGCTCCCTGTAGATGCTGGGTTCTTTGCCTGCTCAAGACACCAGCATCTGCTGCTCTGTGTTTCTCATATCCTCTAGTATTTTACATTTTAACCCCGGGAGAAGGACTCTGACTGTCTCCCCTATCAATACTTCCCAGACCTCTATCAGGTCTCCTCTCAGCCTCCTATGTTCCTGAGAAAACAACTGTGTCTGTCTAACCTCTCCAAAGCCTCCACATTCTTCCTGGAAAGGCCCTAAACACTTCGAATCGGGATGTGTTGGAGACATGTGCAATCCCATTAGAATTCGGCCATTTCCTTTATGCATATGACATGAAAACCAAGAGTGTCGATGAGCTCTCCAGGATTTTAAATATACTGACTGCAAATGGCAATGAAAACCCAAGTGGCTGCCATTCTGTTCCAAACAATTGACTGTGCATCGAGGCCTTTTATAACAGTGATTTTGTGAAGGAGCTGAAACATCTCAGCAGTTGAGGTTGTGTGTATTGGTCTTTACTGATTTATTGAATTACAGTTCAGTACAAGCACGCCAGTTAAAGGAGTCTTTTGAGAGCAGTGGTTTTCAATCTTTTACTTTCCACTTTAAGTGATCCCTATGCCATGGGTGCTCTGTAATAATCAAATCTGTACATAAAGATATAATTAAAAGTAAATATATATTGTTATGGGCCCAGAGGACCCCAAAACCCAGCAGCAATAGACAAGACAAATAGTTACTTAAACAAAAGTCATTTTTAATTTTCTTTAAACGTTAAAGCAAGATCAAACTTTAACTTATTATTATTAACTTAACTTAAGATAACTTAACCCCCTTCCAATTCTAAGTACACGTGTATGTCATGTGTATATGTTCAGAAAAGTTCTTTGATTCACAGTCCAATTTCACTTCTCCAAGTTCACCAGTGTAAGGCAATCTTATACTATGCACAGAATTTAACATTTATAAATTTTCATCAGGCTCTGGTGCTTAAAGGTAATTGGTTACCGCTCAGGAAGGTTCTTGTTGGTTTCAGAGAGAGGTTTGTTGAACACAAACTGATTCCCTCCGATCAACCACTTCAGTGTCTTGCCGAAGAAACTTGCCCCAACAGGGTTTTCCAAATGATAACCTCTTCTTCTGCAGGTCTCCACAGTGTTATTTTTAGTTTCCATTATTTCAGGTGAAACACTCTAGCCAACTGTTTCCTCTTGAATGGACCACAAGAGTTTTCAACAGGCTGAACTCAGAACTCACAACCCATCTTCAAAATGGGGTCTTCAACAAGCTGCCAGCTTGACATGTTGCAGCCTCCAAAAGCTACTGCAGAACTCCCAATGAATTCTTTCTTTCTCTCTCTCTCTCTCTCTCTCTCTCTCTCTCTCTCTCTCTCTCTCTCTCTCTCTCTCTCTCTCTCTCTCTGGCCTTGCAAAACCACATGACCTTCTTAGAACAGCAAACTGTAACCAGACAGATTGTAGCAGTGGACCCAATCATCTGAGCCAGTTCACCTTTTGCTTTCAAAACAATAATCCATTTACACCTGCTTTCGAAATTCTTTAGCAAAGCTGTCTCCTTGTTTTATTGCCTTTGCAAAGGTTCTCGAGGACTGTATGACTCACTTTCAGGCAAGCTCTTGCATTTTAAATGAGATCTGTTTTGTGAAGTGTTTGTTTGTTTGTGACCTACACTCTAACCCCCCACAACCTATCTCCTTTAAAACATATCTAAATATAATACAAAATATAATATATCCATCACAGTATAACTACTGTATTTTGGAATGATTTATTCAGTCATAGGATACTGTTCATCTATCTCACAGCCTGCAGTAAAAAGCTATTTCCTAGTCTTCATTTTGATGCTCCTGTATCTTGTTCTTGATGATCGTGGGTCAAAGATACTGTGTGCAGGATGGAAAGGATCTTTAATAATTCTTTGAGCAAATTACAGGAGCTAAAAATCCTCCCAACCTGCAAATTTTTGGGACCTTGAAAAAAACTAAAGCATTCAGGCAATCCACATGGAGAACCCATGAGCTCCACTCGAGGTCAGGATCAAACCTGGGATGCTGGAACAGGGAAGCATCCGCTATACCATCTGCCTACATGTTGATGGATCTGCAGCTTGTGAGGGGAACGAAGTTGAGAGCAGCTGTGGCGGACCTTTGTATGGCAGGCAACACATATGGTGCAAATCACATCCCCAGCTGAAGGGGGAACCTCTGGCTGACAGGCAATGCACCCGAACATGCCTTCATATCTGGGCACAGCTCACTCCCGCCCACCATCCCACTTGTGGGGGAAGCCTCGGAATAGCAGGCAACACATCCGGCCATCCCTCCATCCCTGGGTACAGCTCACCTCCCCAGCTGAGGTGGAACCTCTGCTGGCAGGCAACGTTCCCCGAGCATGCCTTCATCACTGGGCACAGCTCACTCCCACCCACCACCCCAGCTGTGGGGGGAGCCTCGGGATAGCAGGCAACACATCTGGCGATCCTTCCATCCCTGGGTACAGCTCACCTCCCCAGCTGAGTGGGAACATCTAGCTGGCAGGCAATGCATCCGACTGTGCCTCCATCACTGAACACTCCAGCTGAGGAGCAGGACCTCTCTGAGGAGAGGCTCAAACCGCCCTTTTTGTCAGTCACATTGAATCAGGCAGGCCAGTAGGATACTCCATTGTCACCTCCTCCCCTGAACGATTTGTAGTGGAGATGACAAGCCCACTTAAGAATCTTGAACAAATGCAAAACGTTCAGCGCAGAATCTACAATGAGTGGTTGTGAATGTTAATAAACACTTCCAAACATTTTATCAGCTCTCCTGGAAGTAAATCGGTGGATGTCATGTAACAAACATCAAAAAGCTTTCTGTGAAGCAAAATAATTTTTTCCCCTGCAGGGCTGCGGAGATGCTGTCATCACCACACAGGAGGAAAGCTGACAGCAATTTGACAGGGCTCTCGCTAGCAGGGCTAGTAAATGCTGCAATTATTGCAAACTCTGGCTCAAGACCATATATAAAAAAAACAGTGGCTTATGTTAGGGTGGGTTCAGATTCTCCAGTGAGGAGAATATGGTGGCCAGCCAGGAACTCTCTCCTGGGACGACAGTAGCAAATGCCAGAGGACATCTATGCAAGGTGATGGGAGGAAATCTTAGGGAAGACGACAGTGGTTAAAAAAAAAATGTTTACACAGTGAGTAGTGGGTGTCTGGAATGTGTTGCCAGGGATGGTGGTGGAGGCTGGAACAATAACGATATTTAAAAACCTCAGGTTGGTGCATGGATGCCACAACAATAGAGGGTCATGGGTGTGAGTTAGGGAAGGTTTAGATCAATTGTTCTCAACCTTTTTCTTTCCACTCACACACCACTTTAAGTATTCCCTGTACCATCAGTGCTCTGTGATTAGTAAGGGATTGCTTAAGGTGGCGTGTGGGTGGTAAGAAAATGTTTGAACACGACTGTTTTAATCATACCTAATTAACTCGTTATGTGCATGGTTTCATGACTCTAAAGGAAATGGGCCAATGACAATTTTTCTCAAGCAAAATATTTCAGTAACAATCGGGTCTAGAGCAGTGATTCTCAAAATTCCCTTCCCACTCATACACCACCTTAAGCAATCCCTTACTAATCACAGAGCACCAATGGTACAGGGATTACTTAGCATGGTATGTGAGCAGAAAGAAAAAGGCCGCGAACCACTGGTTTAGATTGTTGAGCAGGTGTATTTAGGTTGGCAGAACACCTTGGGCTGAAGGGTCTGTATTATGCTGTAATGTTCTATGTCATGAGAAGCTGAGGGCATCATTGAAATGGAAGAAGGAGGTTTCGGAGCATGAGGTGCCTTGCATCTCAGATTGAGCACAAGATCAGGTCCCTGGTCATGTCCATATTGTTCAAACCAAATGACTTTCCTCAATATCAGTGTTACAGAGTTCTGTGTTGTGTATTGGCCTGTGTTGTGTGGTTTTATGTTAAAAAGTGACAGTTTGCCTTAGGGAGGCAAGGTGAAGGTGGACTGCTGAGAGAGTGGGAGACGGAAAGAGTGCTGAGAGAGTGGGAGTGCAGAAAATGGATAATAAACCACCACTGGGGGTGCTGTGGAGTGGAAGGAGGTTCAGTGCATGAGTCATGGTCTGGAGGACAGTTTAGAATGTTGGGGTTTCAAAAAGGATGAACATTCCGAAGGCAGCCAGAAGGATCCGGACCAAGCCAGTGGTTCATCTCTCTGCAGCAACACAAGACAACTTCGAATTTTGTGCTCTCTCTCTCTCTCTCTCTCTCTCTCTCTCTCTCTCTCTCTCTCTCTCTCTCTCTCTCTCTTTCTCTCTCTCTCTCTCTCTCTCTCTCTCTCTCTCTCTCTCTAAGATCTTTTGGCTTCAGTTTATCAAACAAACTGAATTTTGTTTATGATCTTTGCTTCAGTTGAGATCGAAGTTTTGTGAGTCTTGTGTGTTTTGTGTTTGTTTTGTATCTAAGTTTTTCTGTGGGCTGGTTGGAAATATAACTTAGACTTTGATTACATATGTTATATTTAGGCTGGGGAATTTAATTAATTTTACACTGTTATAGGAATTTGCATAATAACCGGTGGGCATTGGTATAAAAGGGGTGATTTTGAATTAAAGTTTGAAGGTGAATTTTTGTTAATAAAGTAATTGTTCATCTTTACCCCTGTGATAGGCCTTCTTTGTGGTTGCTGGTTTGATCTTGTAACAATCAGACAGAGAGCAAAGATGGTTCCATTTGTTAGATTCCTCACAACTTTCTGATCTACCTTCTCCCACAGCCCCTCTCGTGCCTACTTGGTCTCTGCAACAAGTTCTGTGTCATCAAATACTTAAGATATCAAAGTATTCAATGCAAGAGTTGGGATGTTATAGTGAAGTTGCTTTAGACTAGGGGTCTCCAAAGAGGTCAATATCAACCCCTGGGAGTTAATGGGACTATCCAAGGGGTCATAAAATGCCAGGGGAGGTCAAAAGGGGGTCAATAAACACCCAGGATATCGATTGTAGAGCCCGAGGTCCCACTCCCTACTCCACCCCTGTCGGGACCCCAAGGCCCCCGTTCTGCTTCTGCCAGGAGCCCGATGTCCTTGCTCCACTCCTGCCTGGGAACCTGAGGTCCTTGCTCCTGCCGGGAGTCCGCATCCTCCGCTCCTGCCCAGGAGTCCAAGGTCCGGGGTCCTGCCCCGGAGCCCGAGTTCTCCACTCCTGCTGGGTGCCCGTGGCCTTTGCTCCTGCTAGGAGCCCACGTTCTCCACTTCTGCCTGGGAACCTGATGTCCCTGCTCCACTCCTGCCCAGGATGCCACATTCTCCACTTCTGCCTGGGAACCTGATGTCCCTGCTCCACTCCTGCCCAGGATCCCACATTCTCCATTTCTGCCTGGGAGCCCGATGTCCCTGCTCCACTCCTGCCCGAGATCCCAAGGCTCCTGCTCCACTGCTGCCAGGAGCCCACATTCTCCATTCCTGCCCGAGAGCCTGAGGCAAATTCTTCGATGCGGACAGCACTGTGTCCAGTATTGAGAATGGAGTCGCCACTGCCGACTCCAGTTGCAGCTGATGGCATCTTCCCACCTAGAAGCAAAGGGTTTTTTTTGCTGTTATTTTAATCACTTGCCTTAGCTTTATTTTCAAGTAGGTACAAAAATTTACTTAATTATTTTTTTGTGCATGCCTGGGGGTCTATGTATTTTCATAATAATAATTATTATTTATTTATTTATTGTACATGCCTGGAGGTCTATGAGCGATCAAGGATTCCATGAAAGGGACAATGGTCTAAAATGTTTGGGGACTCCTGCTTTAGACTTTGGTGAGGGAGATTTGGTCTCCTAATTACAGGACTGAATAAGTGCAGAGGAGATTTGCAAGTATGTTGCCAGAACTTGAGAAACTTTTTAAAAAGTTAATATTTTATTCCCTGGAACAGAGAAGAATGAGGAGAGATTTTATAAAGGAATTTAAACTGAAGAGGGGGAGAGACAGAGTAAATGTAGATAAGTTTTTTCTACTGAGGGTAGGTGTCTGGGATTATTCTCATCTTGAAAGGAATTTTTCTTTGGTTGGGCAAAGTTTGACAACTCTTTTGCAGTGTTACTGAAGGGCTAATTGACTTAATAATTACATGGTTTATTATTTTAACTTTTTTATTTATTTTATTTTGCTTTTCTTTGATGTTAAAGAATTAAATAGATTCTATTAATCTAACTTTATTAATGTTGACAGAATTTACCTATTTTGATTATTCATTTATTCATCCCATAAGTGATATACTGTATGTAGTTTATTATTTGAAGGTGGGAAAGTAGGTTTGCGCGATTAGTTTATCATAAGACCGAGGGAAAATGCAGTCAGCACTGAAATAACGTACACACACTTAATCTAATTTTGGTTTGGAAATTTCAAAGATTGTGTGTTACAGTGAGGTCTCAAACGGATGACTTTTGGAATGTTGACAGATACAGTTGGATCATTTAATTAACATTAAATATGACTCATGATTAACCTAATTAGGCTTATATCATGGAATGTTAAAGGTATGAATGGTCCAATTAAACACTGTAGGGTATTTGCTCATGTTAGGCACCTAAAGGCTGATATTGTTTTTCTTTCAGAAACCCATATCAGGAAATCTGATAAGGAATGGCTCAAGTCCAAGTGGAAAGGTCAATGTTTGCATTCTTCTACTGATGCTCAAATCAGGGGAGTTTTCATTTTAATTAATCAAAATATTCTATTTGTACTTCATAAACTTTATCAGACAAACAAGGTCATTTTATTGCTCTTGCAGGTAAATTATTTAATAAGTTGGTTGTTTTTGCTCAGGTTTATACCCCTAACACTGACAAGCCGGATTTTTTTGAAAGGTTTTTCAGCTCTACCTGATTTAAGTGAATCCTCATTGGTATGGGGGGTTGACTTTAACTGTTGGCTATATACTGTTCTTCTAAACCTGCTGTTCTAAGGAAATCTGCTGCTGTAATTCATTCTTTTTTAACAGACTTTGGTATTTGAGATGTTTGGGGTTATTTATATCCTAATAGCAGAGAATATTCTTTTTTTTCAATTGTGAATCGTACCTATCCATGGATTGATTAATTTTTAATAGATCATTTATTTCATTGACCAAACCATGTAAATGTCAAGGAATATCTGATCATGCTCCTGTTATCTTGTCTTTGAACTTTCCTGACATTCCTTTTACAAAGATTTTCTTGAATTTGATGGAAGGGCAGATTCAGTTTTTCTTCAGTACAAATTGTTCTCCAACAATTTCAACCCTGATCATCTGGGACACTGTGAAAGCATATCTGAGAGGGGAAATTATTTCTTGTATGGAAAATATAATGAAGAAGACTAATAAGGAAAAATTAGATTTAATCAATCAGATTAAACAAATCGATTTACCATCTGCACAAGTTAAAAACCCTGATTTATATAAAAGGAGAATTGAACTAAATTCAATCTTCTTTCTACTTATCCCATTGAACAGCAACCTTTGTGAAATAAAAGTCCATTTTATATTCATAAGTAAAACACAAAATTCTGCAGATGCCATGGTTGAAGTAAAAACACAAAATGCTGGAGAAGCTCAGCAGGTCAAAGAGTGACCTTTATGTAGCAAAGGTAAAGATAACTAACTGATGTTTTGGGCTTGAGACCTTCATCGAAGTATTAGAAAATGCCTGCAAGCATCTGACCAAAATAGTGAGGGAAGGGGGAGGGTGGGTGTGGCAAAGGCAGGAGATGATAGGTGGAGAAAAAAGGGAGGGGTCACTGGGGGGAAGGAGGGATACTGGGTAGGTAGGAGAACTGGAAAGACAGGAAAAGGGGGAGAGGAAAGAAAAGGTAAGCAGATTTAATGGAAGGCAGTTAAATCAATATTAATGCCATCTGAGCCCAGTCAGAAAATAAAGTCTATGGGTCATCAGGGTGGGACAGTTCATAAGGCCATGGACAGACACTTGAGCACAGGTGTGTGACTCAGAATTGAAATTATGGGCCACTGGGAGGTCTCTGTGGTTGCGATTGGAGTGGAGGTGCTGAGCGAAGCGATCTCCCAGTGCGCGACCGGTCTCTCCAATGTAGAAAATGTCACAAAGGGGGCCCCGGATGCAGTAAATAAGGCCTTTGGATGTACAAGTGAAGTGTTGCTTCACTTGGAAGTTCTATATTCATGGTGAAAAGTCTGGTAAGCTTTTGTGTAGCCAATTCAAAGTAATGGCTGCTAAGAGACAAATTAATAAGATTCAGATGGAAGATCTGACCATTCAAAATTAAAGGATACATTTAGAGAATTCTATACCAGTTTGTATACTTCTGAATCTAATAATGATACCACTTCAATTGCCTACGCTTTCTCAGGATGAATGTATGAGTTTAGAGGCACCTATTTCTCAAGAGGAAAGAACTTTTTGCAATTTCCTCCTTACAATCTAGTAAATCTCCAGGACCTGATGGGTACCCCCCATGGAATTTTATAAATCCTTTCCCAAATTGCTTGGGCCCCAACTAAGTTCTGTGCTTAATGACTCATTTAAACAAGGGAATGTTCCGTCACCTTTTAATTCAGCTTGTGTTTCTCTTATTCTGAAAAAGCGGAAGATTTGAATGTGCTTCTTATAGATCTATTTCTTTACTTAATGTAGATATGAAGATTTTGCCTAAATTATTGGCCCACAGATTGGAGAACATTTTACCATTAATCATCTCTGGAGATCAAACTGGTCTTATTAAAAACTGTTATTCTCATTTTAATATACACCATTCATTGAATATTTTATACTTATCTCCCACTCCTGCCCCTGAATGTGTTCTCTCTCTAGATGCAGAGAAGGCTTTTGATCATGTAAAATGGGGTTATTTATTTGCCACTTTGAAAAATATAATTTTGGACTAAATGAATTCAATTATTATATTTATGTCCCACTGCCTCAATTCTTACTAATTTACAGCAATCAAAACCTTTTAATCTTCAACAGGGTTCTCATCAATGTTGTCCTTTAAGTCCAGTAGGGGTCCATAGGAACAGCATTGAACTCAGGGCTTCCTTATTCGCAGACAATCTTTTGCTTTTTGCATCCAATCCAGATTTTCTCTACCCTGCATTTTAGCTTTGCTTTCTCATATTGGTCTGTATTCTGGGTACAAGTTAAATCTGCATAAAAGTGAAATTTTACCGTAAAATAGTTTTACCCTAATATATTCTAATTTTCCTTTAAGTTTGTGAAGGATCAATTTACCCATCTCGGTATTACAATCAACAGGAGTTATAAACATTTGTTAAGGAAAATATTTTTAATTATTAAAACACATTCCAAAATCTAAAAGGAGTGGTGGATTGGCATTTCCTAATTTTAGATTTTGTTACTGGGTGGTCAATATATGTCATTTGCTTCTTTTCAATAATCTACTTGACTGCCTTCCATGTAGAAATGGAACTGAATTTTACTAAAAGTACTTCTATTGTTGGCAATTCTTTGGCCCTTTTTTTAATCCTCTTCTTTCAATTAACTGATGATCCAATAATTAGACGTAGCTTGAGAATCTGGGCATAATTTAGAAGGTATTTTAGGATTTTTTGCAAGATACTGTCTTTAATGACTGGCACAGATTGGGTATTAAATATTAAATATTTTAAAGACCATTTTATTCAAAACAATTTTGCTCCCTTTGAAACACTTCAAGATGATAAAATGTAACTTACCAACGACTCATTTTTTTTAGATATTTACAAGTAAGACATTTTGTTCAGTTTCAGATCCCCGACTTTCTGCAAATTCCTGAGCCAAATATCCTTGATACACTTTTTGATTTACAACTTTCTCAAAAAGGTTTAATATCTCTTATTTATAATAATTTTCTTGATTTAAGGATAGCCTCGTTAGTTAAAATCATGAACGATTGGGAATAGGATTTGAATCTTTAATTTTTGGATGAGATTTGGGACTCTGTAATCTGATTAATACAACCTCCTTTTGTGCACGACTCTGTGACAATTTAAAGAGGTCCATAGAGTATACACGTCTAAAGTTAAATGGTCCCATTTTTATTCAGATGTAAATTCTCTATGTGACAAATGTAAAATTGGTGAAGCTTCTTTGGCTCACATGTTCTGGACTTGCCTTAGTTTGGAGAAATTTTGGAAAGGTATCTTTCAAATATTATCGGTGATTCTCAAGTTCAGATTAGAACCTTCCCCTTTAATTGTTCTTTTCGGATCATTTCAAGATGATGATGTTTTACTGACTCGAACTGAAAACCGAATTTTTTCCTTTACTTCATTAATGGTCAGATGTGTGATTCTGATTAAATGGAAAGACAATTCTCCACCTACACACACACAATGGTTCAGTAATATTATGTCTTGTTTAAGTTTAGAAAAAAAATTAGATATGCTGCTTGCCTACATTTTGCTCGATGAAGGGCTCAAACCTGAAACATTGGTTATGAATCTTTGTCTTTCCTACATAATGTGCATTGTTTGACCAGCTGAGTTTCTCCAGCATTGTGCTTGGCCACGGTTGCAGTGATTACCTGCTGCAGGACATCCCCATTGTGGCCTGAGAGTATCCTATTGGCTGGCACTTCCCCCTCCACACTCCCCCACCTAGGCCTCAGAACCTGAGCAGTCACCCTCTGGCTCACGCTGAGCTCACTGGCAAGGTCTCTGAGTCTCACCTACCACAGCTCCTGACAGTGGTGTCCTGGGTCACGCCGAAGAAGCTTCTGAATGGCCTTTCATCTGTCCGTAATGGTGTGGCCACGTGTTGGGGAGTCATTCTTGCTGGGTCCCACCTCTTCACCCAACCATAGATCTCTAAGCACCTGCTGGGGCTAAGCATCATGGAACATGTGCAAACTCTTGACACCAGCTGGCTTAGGGCAGGCACTGAGAAAGGATGTTCCAGAGCAGAAGCAACCTTCCGGGGAGGGGCTCCGACTTGTGAATCACTGGGATCTCTTCAAAGTAGTAAAAGGATGGGCTGCAACTGAACGGGAGGGGTACTATTATCCTGGCGGGCAGACCCTCCCTGTTGGGGAGGGTTTAAACCAGTTTGGCAGGGAGATGGGAACCAGAATAAGAGGGCAGTGAATGGGGCAGAAGATGCACAAGTAGATACACTGTGAAGAGAGATGGTGAGGAAGGATAGCAGTAAAGAGGGCAAAATTGCAAGCGTAAGAGTAAGGATTTAACTTGGGAAACATAAGAAACAAAATTGAAAAAGATGATTAAAACAGCACTGATGGACTTGTATTTAAATGCTCACAGTATAAGAAACAAAGTTGATCATCTAGTAGAGCAGCTAGATGGGAGATATGATGCTGTGGCCATCACTGAGTTGGACCTGAAAGAAGACCACAGCTGGGAACTATCTGTGGATGCACAGAAGCCAGGCAGAGGGTGTTGGATGGTTCTGCTGGTTAACAATGGAATTAAATATTTGGAGAGAGAAGATATTGGATCAGAAGATATATATGGTTTTTAGACTGCAGACATGTAACAGCACAATCAAGGAATTTTGCCACTACACGGGCAGTTTAAAATGCAACGTGCAGGAATTTTGAGTCAATTCCTGCCCCGCATTTTATCCTGCAGGACCCCTACAACCTTTTGGAGGGTGCCTGAAGTGTAAATCATTCCGGAAAAATTCATTGACGGTCATCCACTCTACTGCATGTCCAACTCTTGGGACTGTTGTGCTCAGGTACTTGCAGTCATTATGTTCATTTTTTTCCACAATTTCCCATGATTTCCTCGACGCTGCTGTCTAAAATCCATAATAGAATTCCTGTGGGTAGAATTAAGAAACTATAAGGTAAATAGACCCTAACGAGAGTTGTATACAGGCCTCCAAACAGTAGCCAGGATGTGGCGTGCAAACTACAGAGGGAAATAGAGAAGGCGTGCAAAAAGGGCAACATTACAATAATCATGGGGTATTTCAATATGCAGGATGATTGGGAAAACCAGGTTGGTACTGAATTCCAAGAGAAGGAATTTATTGAATGCCTTCAGGATGGCTTCTTACAACAGTTTGTGGCTGAGCCAACCAGGGAAATGGAAATTCTGGATTGGGTATTGTGTAATGAGGAAACTGAAGGTGAGGGAACCCTTAGGAGGCAGTGATCATAATATGATAGAATGCACCCTGCAGTGTGAGAGGGAGAAACTAAATTCAGAAGTGCCAATGTACTAATGGATTAAAGGGGGTCGCAGGGGTATGATAGAGGAACTGGCCAAAGTAGATTGGAAAGGTTCACTAGCATGGAGGATGGCAGAGCAGCGATGGCTGGAGTTTCTGCAAGAAATAAGGAAGGTGCAGGACAGGCATATTCCAAAAAAGAAGAAATATTTGGATGGAAAAATAACAACAGTGGTTGATAAGAGAAGGCAAAGCCAAAGTAACAGCAAAAGAAAGAGCATTCAAAAATTAGTGGGAAGATGGAGGACTGGGATACTTTTAAAAGTGTTCAGAAGGCAATTAAGTAGGTGATTAGGAAGGACAATCCCCTGAAGTTGCCAATGTCCGCGCTGAGCTGTGTTCGTTTGGCGAGGCTAGTCCACCACTCATTTTGGATCTCCCGGAGTTTGCGCTGAAGATGGCTGCATGCGCGACGGAAGGCTCGTTTCTTCTCTGGCCAGGACGGCTTTGCAAGGTGAGCCTGGTGGGCAGCTCGCTTCTTTGCCAGCAACTCCTGGATTTCCTGGTTGTTTTCGTCAAACCAGTCCTTGTTTTTCCTGGAGGAGAAGCCTAGTACCTTTTCAGTGGATTGCAGTATGGCAGTCTTCAGCTGATCCCAGAGGGTTTCAGGGGACGAGTCCGTGAGGCGGATTGCATCCTCGAGCTTTGCTTTGAGGTTTGCCTGAAAGTTTCCTCTCACTTTGGCTGACTGCAATTTTCCAACATTGAACCTCTTTCTGGGGGCTTTACTGTTCCTGGACTTTGGCTTGAAGTGAAGGTTGAGCTTGCAGCGAACAAGCTGGTGGTCAGTGTGGCATTCTGCACTTGACGTCCTGTTTTGCAGAAACTGCCAAAATGTTTGGCCTGGAAGTCAGCCTGAAGAAAACTGAGGTCCTCCATCAGCCAGCTCCCCACCATTACTACCATCCCCCCACATCTCCATCGGGCACACAAAACTCAAAACGGTCAACCAGTTTACCTATCTCGGCTGCACCATTTCATCGGATGCAAGGATCGACAACAAGATAGACAACACACTCGCCAAGGCACATAGCGCCTTTGGAAGACTACACAAAAGAGTCTGGAAAAACAACCAACTGAAAAACCTCACAAAGATTAGCGTATACAGAGCTGTTGTCATACCCACACTCCTGTTCGGCTCCGAATCATGGGTCCTCTATCGGCATCACCTACAGCTCCTAGAACGCTTCCACCAGCATTGTCTCCGCTCCATCCTCAACATTCATTGGAGCGACTTCATCACCAACATCGAAGTACTCGAGATGGCAGAGGCCGACAGCATCAAATCCACGCTGCTGAAGATCCAACTGTGCTGGGTAGGTCACGTCTCCAGAATGGAGGACCATCGCCTTCCCAAGATTGTGTTATATGGCGAGCTCTCCACTGGCCACCAAGACAGAGGTGCACCAAAGAAGAGGTACAAGGACTGCCTAAAGAAATCTCTTGGTGCCTGCCACATTGACCACCACCAGTGGGCTGATATCGCCTCAAACCGTGCATCTTGGCGCCTCACAGTTCGGCGGGCAGCAACCTCCTTTGAAGAAGACCACAGAGCCCACCTCACTGACAAAAGACAAAGGAGGAAAAACCCAACACCCAACCCCAACCAACCAATTTTCCCCTGCAACCGCTGCAACCGTGTCTGCCTGTCCCGCATCGGACTTGTCAGCCACAAACAAGCCTGCGGCTGACGAGGACATTACCCCTCCATTAATCTTCATCCACGAAGCCAAGCCAAAGAAGGAAGGACAATATAAACTATGAAATTAAGCTAGTATAAAGTATCAAAAAGAAAACTACAAGCTTTTTTAAGTATATTTTGAGAGTAGATAGAAATTTGCCCTGGAGAAATTGTAATGGGAGACAAGGAGACGGCAGAGGAATTGAATGAGTATTTTGCATCAGTCTTCACTGTGGAAGATAGTGTATCAGGGAAGAGAGGTGACTGCATTCAGCAGCAAGAAGGTGCTTTGGAAGCTGAATGGTCTCAGGATAGATAAGTCTCCTGGACCAGATGGAATGCACCCTCGGGTTCTGAAAGAAGTAGCCGTAGAGATTGTGGAGGCACTGGTAATGATCTTCCAAGAATCAATAGATTCTGGAACGGTTCTGGAGGACTGGAAAATTGCAACGGTAGCTCCGTTATTTATAAAGTGAGAGAGGCAGCAGAAAGGAAATCATAAAGCCACTTTCAGGTGGAATTGCTCCAAGAATCTGCCTGCAGAAGCGGCTGTGGGTGTGTTCGAATCAACGTTCAGATGGCAGCGCTGAGGGCACTGTTCTGGCATCTGAAAGGGCTGGCTCCAGGAGAGGTGCCTCGGAGCGAACACCAGCTCCTGTCGACTGTGGCCATAGTCCCACCCGTTGTCATGACGTCATATGAACCGCATCAAGTCTGGAGCAGAAAGGAACACAGGATCATGGAGAGCCCGGAGCAGAGAAGAGAAATGCCTCTAACATACTGAAAAAATGTGACTCTACCGGTAATGCCGAGCCTGCACACTCTCCAGTTTTTCAAAAATCACACCAAAGCGTCTCAGGCTGACGACATCACCGTGACATCATCAGCCCACCCCCTAGCAGCTGCTGCTGCTTTCAGGTGCCTCAGGGGGACTGCTCGGAAGCGGAGAATATACCTCTCCGAGGAGGGTTGGGTAAGTACTCCTCGAGGCCGGGTTTTCCATTCTCAGGTGGCCTCCCAACACCCGCATTCAGGTAAAATAGGCAGCTTTACATCGGGGTATTCTGGCCACCTGAAAGCAGCTATAGACCTGTTCGCCTCACATGTGGAACAAAGTTCAAAAGTTTAATGTTCAGATTTATTGTCGGAATAAATACATGACATCACGTGCAACCCTGAGATTCTATTTTTTTTTCCTGCAGGCCAGGCAAAATTTCTACTCAACTGTAGAGCAAATAAATTATACTCAAGAAAAGATACGTCTACAAAAGAGAGAAAAGTAAACAAAGAAGAAAGTGCAAACAAACTCTGCAAAACCAAAAATAAATATTCAATAATAACTAATGTGCAAAATAAGGGTCCTTAAATGAGTCTCTGATTGAGTATGCTGTTTAGGAGGGGTAGCAACTGTTCCTGAACGTGGTGGTGCACGTCTTGTGACACCTAAGCCTCATTCCTGATGTGAGTAAATAAGCCTCGTCCAGTGTTCATAAGCAAGGTTAAAAAGAAAGCAATCCGTCTACAACACGAGCCTGATCAGGTTACGTTAATGTTGCACAGTTTGTCCACTGCCTGGGATAACCCCTGCCATCCTGAGAAAGCTCTCTTCTCTGCCACTAGCGGGGGAATTGGAAATGACAGGCCCCTCTTCCTTCTGATGATACCTGTGACACTTTGGACAGAGGAGCGCCACAAGAATGTTCAAGTAGAGCTGTGTATCTTCGCCTCCCTCGGGTCTTATTAGGTTTTCTCTTCTCCATGCTTGAGAAATCTCAGCTGTGATGATTTAATTTCAATTTTCGGCGGCAGGGGAGAATCAAATGGAAGTTTCTTCGTGAACGGCATGTACCCTATGAATTCACTTAATAATTAAAACTCCCTCAGGCATAGAAGTTTGTAATCCTCTAAAATATGTAATCTACTTCACCATTTGGAAAGACTGCTTTTATATAAATTGTTACTGAAATAATTAACGGTCAAAAAAAAGCTCAAAATTCATTAGCTTTTGCTGCTAAAATATTAATGTTCAGTTGCATTTATTTTTTAAACATTAATTATAATTGTGATCAGTAGGGTTATTAAAGATGAAAACAACCCCCCCAATAATGATTGAAGGAAATTTTCCCCCCCCCCAATTCTTCGTCCCATTCAATTCTATTTCCTTGAATGTTGTTCCTTGATCCTTTCTTTCTCTGCCAGGCATCTCCCACTCTCTGTGTGTAATCTAGCCTCATGAGTTTCTTTCCCCCTCTCACCTTAAAACTATGCCACTGAGTATTTAATAATTCTATCCTAGGAACAATCGACGCTGTCTTCGCCTCTCATGATTCAAAAAACTTCAATCAAGCATCTGTCAGGGCACCACAGTTCACGTGGCGGTGAGCTTGACGCTGTTACAGCGCCAGCGACCTGGCTTTCAACCCGGTGCTCTCCATAAGGAGGTTGTACGTTCTCCTCGTGTCTGCGTGGGTTGGCTCCGGGTGTTCCGGTTTCCTCCCACCATTCAAAACGTATTGGGTTGTGGGGGTGGGGTTGTGGTTGTAGTTTATCTGGTGTATTTGGGTGGCAAGGGCTCGTGTGCTGGAAGGGGCTATTATCGTGTTCTGTGTCTAAATTTAATCTTAAGTAGCTTCCGACACTCCAGAGAAAAGGATCCAAGTTTCTTCTTAATCTCTTCTGTTAGCTAATTCAGGCAAGACCCTGATAAACATCTTTGGCAGCCTCTCCCAACGTCTCCACATCCTTTTTGTAATGTGGCCACCAGAACTGAAAAGACTTTAAGCTTATAAAAAGCCAATGTGTCTTTATGCGTGGGGAAGTGATTGATTTTGGTTGGAGAGTAGATATAAACTTGCTGCAGCCAGGTTAGGAGAAAGTTGAACCCAAAACACATTTTAGGGATCTCCAAACATTGGTCAACATGACCCAATCCTACTGTAGAACCTGTCTGACCTTGATCCTCAAGTTTAAGTTCAAGTTTCTCATCAGTACAACCTGATGAAGCAATGTTCCTCTGTCTTGGGTGCAAAACATGCAAACACACATGCAGACATAACATACATACACGTGCAGCACATATTTAGAGATATAAAAATAAATAAATACTGTTGTTATACGTGGATTGTGGAAGATCACGTGACCTCCTTGCCTGAAACTTATTCAGAAGTTGCATCACTTGCCAAACAAGGTTGTACTCCGGCCACCCATTAGTGCACACCTTTCCGTCTCGGTCTGATGTGAAAAGGTATTTAGCAGTAGAGTACTTAAGTATCATTTGATGTATTCACCTGTTTGTCTCCTGTGTGTTCAATAATACTTGTGTCCAAACTCGTCTCTCTGTGAACCCAAATAGTAGATTCTCGGAGGATTTGTATGAGCAGTTCGTCAGTCATTCAGCATTCTCAGGACCCGTAGGAAGAAGCTGTTTCTTCGCTTTAGTGGTTCTGGCCCTCATGCCTCTGCATCTCATCCCCGAAGGGAGCAACTAAAAGATGCGGAGTGCAGGGTGGTAGGGTTCTTCAATTATTTTGTGAGCTCTCTTCAGGCAACGATCCTGGTAGATCACATCAGTGGGGAAGAGAAAGACTCCAGTGATCCTCTCTACCACTGCTATGTTCCTGTAGATTGACCTCTGATCCAATACTCTACAGGATCTGTACCACACTGTGATGGAGCCAGCCAGGAGGTACTCGATAGAAGATTGACAGGATGGTGGCTGGTAGTCTTGCCCGTCTCGGTCTTCTCAGGAAGTGCAGTCGCAGTTGTGCCTTCCCGACAAGTGAGGAGGTGTTGTGTGACAAGGATAGATTCTTAAGTGGACTCTGAGGACCTTGGTGCTCTCATTTCTCTCCACTACCGATCTATTAATGTCTAGTGGACGGTGGTTGTCCCTGGTCCTCCTGAAGTCCTTCATATTGTCCACGATGAAACATCGGTTGTTATTCTCACATCATTTCACAGGATTTGCCCAGTCTTCTCAATAGTGCGACTGGTTGTTGTGGCTGATGAAACCGACTACTGTCGTGTCAACTGCGCACCTGGTGACTCTGATGGAGGAAGGAAGGAGAATCAGGACCGTAAAGTAACATGAAGGTCAGTTAAAAGGATAGGATCCCAGTATCACGAATTAGAGCAACACACAGAAGTGCTGCAGGAAGTCAACGGATCACGCAACATCTCTGGGGAGCAAAGGGTAACCAACATTTTGGGCCTGAGCCCTTCGTCAAGGTACAAGCAATAAGCGGACAGGCACCTGAATAAAAATATTAATCAGGAACTGTTCCAACAGCACAAAAAAGATTGTCTGCTCTATTATTTTTGTACGAGGATAACTGTGAATATTTATCGAGCATCTATTCTTTTGAATTTATTGTCTCCTTTTAAAGCAAGTCCCACAATTATCCAAAATTAATTAAAGTGTACTATTTCTGACAAGAGACAAATGGGTGTATTATTGAATTTAGAAACAGATGCACCTCCAAAATGTACATGTAGTGAACCCGCTGGTTCAATGAAAGAACCAAAGCGGATGTAAAGATTTAGAACACACAGTCGGCGGGCTGTTAGTGAAGAGAGATGAGGTTCCCACACAGGCGGCGGGCTGCTGGCAACTGCCATCAAGGGGCACACCCCAGGCTGTGGACTGCTGGAGACAGGATCAAGGTTGGCTGAAGGGGTGCCGGGTGTCGGAGCCAGGCTGCGAGAGGGTGCCGTGGGCCCTGAGTCGTGTCGGAGGTTCGGATCTGGAGCTCGGGTTACTGACGGTTTGGACTGGAGTCTGTTGGGCTGCGGAGGCTGCGGGAGTGCTCGGGCTCTCAGTGACTCTGGGGGGACTCCCTTTTGGTTCTTTTTCTCTGACTGTGAGGGGCGCCCGACATTTTCTGCTGATGGCGAATCTATCATTCTTAAGGCAGACTCAAGCAAATTTGATGTAATTATTACATGCAATAAATAAATCTTGAATCTTGATTTATGGTGACTCAATTAATTGGGAAAATTGGTAGATATATTAAATCAGTTAACAATTTTTCCAGGGTCAAGGGAATCAGTGTGGCATATTTAATGTAGACTCTAACTTCACCTTCCATTGCCTTGTGACAGCAGCTGACTTGTTAAAGGATACATCCCACTCTCTCTTCTCCCCTCCTGGAGATCAGCAGATACATGTGCCGACATATGGGCCAGGAAGCCGCATATCAGTAGTAGGGAAACTCCTGGAAAAGATAGTTTGGGATAAGATATATGCACATTTGGAAAGTCATGGTCAGATGCAGTATAGTCAGCGTGGCTTTGTGGGAGGAAGGTCATGTCTTACCAATTTCATTGCATTCTTTAAGGTGGTGACGAAGATGCTTGCTGAGGGTAGAGCAGTGGATGCAGTCTACATGGACTTCTGTGAGGTGTTTGACACGGCCCCTCATGGTAGGCTGATTCAGATGGGGCACCTGCATGGGATCCTTGGTGAGTTGACTATTTGGAGGTGGAATTGGTGAGCCCATAAAAGACAGAGACTGGAGACCTGTGACTGGCCATCCCCAACATCGTGCAGGGATGCATCAATGGTATATTTGCAGACATCTGTATTGAAACACACTGACACTTGTGAGAGACAAGACATTGTTTCCACATGGAACCTGACAAAGTCCCCACAAAGCCTGACTTATCCATAATCCATGTTAGGAGAAGGAGTAAGCCATTCGATCCCTCCACCCTGCCTTGGCCATTCAATGGCTGATCTGATTATAACATCAACTCTGCAATACTCCCCAAGCCCCCTTCCTGTCACTCGTCTGGTTTGGGCTGCCACCACTCCACACAACTTTCCAGGTCACCTTTGTCCCACCGTGTCCTTTTAACACTTCCTAATCATTTACTCCACAGTAACTTTCCTCTGTCTCCTGCCCCCTCTCAAAACTCAAGGATCTCAGCACCACCCACGAGTGATTTTTTTTCTCCATATCCAGGAGGCTTTGGGGCTTCCCTTGAGCTCAGTCCTGGAACAAGGATAATGATGTACAGCATTGATCCTCTTCAGCTCCTTGTGCTGTGTGCATCCTCCCTTGGACGGCCAATGAAGGTGCAGTTCTACACACAGTCCAGCAGTTAACCTCAACGATGGAATCTGAAACTTTTCCACTTCAGGGAGCCTTAATGTTGTACTTCAACCTCGCTGACGACCCATTGATCTGCGGGGAGCAAAATGCCTGCCAGTATCTGTCAATGCCATTTCTGCCTTTGGCGTTTCTCTCCAACTATTCCTTGAGAATCTCTGTCACTCAGAGACAATTTCCAGTGACAGCAATTGAACACAGCATTTTCATTTTACGCTTGGTGAAAGTGGATCAAGTAAAAGAATATCTGAGATGGCACAAGGCAGTGGAGTAATCAAATGCTTTGGGCTGTGAGTGAAGTTTTGTTTCACCGTGATGAGAATTAATTCCCTTCCAGGTTGACGGTTCTCTCTCTTAAAAGGGCACTGCCTGTAAAGGTGGGTGGGGGGGGGGGGTGGAGGAGGGGTGGAATGCAGGCAAAGTTGTTTTGATTGGTTGGTTCAGGAAGGCTGAGGTGCTAAGTAGAGAGTCTGGAGTTCCGAAGAATGAAATGGGACCTTGTTGTGACAAAGATTATCCTGAAGGCACCTGAAAGGCAAAGAATGGAGATATTTAGACCCTGTGGAGGTGGATATGAAATTTGAATCATGGGCCTTAGGGTCTGTGCTGTTCTGTAACCTCTATGTCAGTGGTTCTCAACCTTTTTCATTCCACTCAAATGCCACCTTAAGTAATCCCTATGCCATCAATGCTCTGATATTAGTAAGGGATTGCCTAAGGTGGTACGTGAGTGGGAAGGGAAGGTTGAGAACCATTGCTCTAGACCCAATTGTTACTGAAATATTCTGCTTGAGATAAATGGTCATTGGCCCATTTCCTTTGGAGTCATGAAACTGTGAACATAACGAGTCAATTAGGTATGATTAAAACAGAGGTTTTCAAACTTTTTCTTTCCATCCATATCCCACCTTAAGCAATCCCTTACTAATCACAGACCACCTATGGCATAGGGATTACTTAAAGTGGTATGTGAGTGGAAAGAAAAAGGCTGAGAAGTACTGCTCTATGTTTTCACTTCTGGTAGTTTCTCAAATAAGTGGGGGGGCTGGTTATAAGGATCCAGTCCTTTAAAACCAGGCCATGTAGAAATTTTCTACTTTGCAGTGTGGTGATTCCTTGGATCACTCAAAGTATTGAAGATGGAGGTCGGTAATTTTTATTTTTGTTGGAACTTTTGAGGATTTGAAAGTTCTGGGGCACTGACAGAATGGGAGATGAAAGCTAGGATAGATCCACCATGATCATGTTGAATGATGGGCCAAGCTGGAGAGGCCAGGACCTCCTCCCAAGCTGAAGTGAGACCTTCATCAGCTTGAACAGTGAGAGGTCCTCCCTCACTCAAAGTTCTTTTGTTCCTTTCAAACAGATGGCCCATAACAACCTTGGCATGGCTATTTGTTTTCTAGCAAGATTATTTTTATGTCATTGTAAAGTTCATGGAGAAGAAGAAGAATCTCAGAGTTTTATGTGATGTCATGAATTAAATCTGACAATAAATCTGAACTCTGAATCTGAATAGAATGAGTGGGAGGATTTAAATTTAAATTGTTTAAATTTTACACATACAGCACGGTAACAGGCCATTTCAACCCACGAGTCCATGCTGCCCAATTACACCCAAATAACCTACAACTCCCCCCCACCCCACCTTATGTTTTGAACGGTGGAAGGAAACTGGAGCCCGCGGGGAAAGCCCACGCAGACACAGGAAGAGCATACCAACTCTTTGCTGACAGCGTGGAAAGGAGGCAGTATCTGATTTCCAAAGTAGCTGGGAGTTTGGTGGGGAGGGGAGGTAAGGAGAAATGGGAAAGGTGGCCCTCTCTCTCAATGTCATCAAGATGAAGGAGATGATCATTGATTTCAGGAGAAAGAACACGTCCCTGTCCCCATCAATGGCGCTGAAGTAAGATGAGTAGATGGGTTCAAGCTTGTAGGAATAACCTGACCTTGACCAAGGTATGAAGCATTGGTTATATATCTTTACCTCCTATGGATGCTGCAGGACCTGTTGAGTTCCTCCACCATTTTTGAGTTTTTACTGGATTAACCTCATTGAAGGGACAGTCGAGTAAGTGCACAATCCTTCATTGGGTACAAAAGTTGGGATCTCATTATATAACTGCAAATGTTCTAAGTCCCCTTAGAACACTACTTCATAGTTGGACACTCAACAGGTCATGCAGCATCCGTGGGAAGTAATGGGCAACCAAAGTTGCTGCCTACCCTTTCTTAGTCCTCTGCCTTCTCTCCCTAACACTTAGATATTTTTCCTCCCACCTGCGTCCACCTACAACCTCTTACCTGTAAGCCCGTGCTCCTCCCCTTTCCCCTTCCTCCCTTCCCTCCTCTCATCCCCACTTACCCTGCCTTTTTATGCGTTTTTCATATTTCTGACTCGTTGGTTACCCTTTACAGTCTGGTGAATGCTGCGTGACCTGCTGAGTTTCTCCAGCACATTGTGCATGGCATTGAAGTGCCAGTTGATGAAGTAGACAAAGACGATGTGGTCAAACAATAATCATGGCTTTTACTGTTCATGCACTGTTCATCTGAGATTGAATATCTAACCCCAGTAACACAGGGGCAAAGAGCTCTGGCATAATAAAGAGCCACACATCAGCCAGGCAATGTCCCTGTAAATTTAAAGTAACTTTACACTTGTCCCGTTCAGTTTTTGTAAGTTCACTACAAGCCATCAATAGCTTTCGGGTCGCTGGATATCTCCACAAATTTAAGGCTATGGCAACTCTCTCGTGGATGTAGCTGTCAGTACTCCCCAAGTCTATTAGACAATCAAGGGTCTCACCATTCACCTCCCCCTTCATAGGGGGACCGTTCCAGTCCGTAACATCCCCCAAGCTTTACAGTCAATTGAGCTGTCACAGGGGATCTCACCTCGCCGTCACTTGAAGTTGATTCAGCCTGCTCGTCTGAAGATTCCCCCTTTTCACAGTTGTCTTCCATTCCTGCAGCTCCAGGATGCATTTTCTTGGTGCTTCTCTTCTTCTTATCAGTGGGAGTACTTTTCGCCTTACATGCTTTAGCGAAGTGGCCGAGTTTCCCACAATAGCTGCAGGTAGCAAATCGAGCCGGGCACTTCTGTCTGGGGTGCCAGCTCTTATCACAGAAGTAGCATTTTTCAGGAGTTCCCCCTTTTCTTTCCTTCGGGGTTCCAGGACTCCTGGATGTTTCCTTTTCGGTTTCTAGCATTTCACTGGACCGCATGGCACTTCTCAATGTTTTGGCTAGAGTGACTTCCCGGTCATAGGTTAGGGGCTCCGTCTCCAGCAGCGTCTGTCGGATGTAACTGGAGTCAATCCCGTTGACAAAAGCATCCAGCTTAAAGGCATTGCGGTGTTGTTGCACATTGACTGCCCTGACATCATATTCGTTTGCCAGCGAGTTGCGGGCCAGCGCATAGGCAGCATCACTTTCCCTTGGTTTCTGGCGTCTAGTCAGCAACTGGTGTCGAGCAAGCACCACGATCCGTGGCGCTGTATAGTAAGCAGTCAGACGTTCCCGGGCTATAGTCAGAGTGGTAGCTCCTGGCGAAAGGGACCTCACCCAGCAGAGAGTTCAGGTGGCCCCACTGTATCGCCTCATCGACCACGTTGTTTCGAGCCATGTAGTAATCTAGTAATGAACAAGTGGTTGAAAATTTCTCTGGCCCTCGGGGCAGACTGGTCGATTATCAGCTGCTCTGGCTTGAGGGCTGCGTCCATTTCTGTTAATAAAATTGAAGTGCCAGTTGAAGTAGACAAAGACGATGCGGTCAAACAATAATCATGGCTTTTATTAGCAGAAACTCATGGTACAATAATGAAAGACAATAGGTGCATATACAGTTATATCCAAGGGGAGTGTCCTTAACAGTAGAGATAATCCACAGCCAATGTTGGTACAGCAAGGCTCGCCAGAGGGGAGACAGGCAGCTTGGCAGACATTCTCCACAGTCACCAGCCCCCAGCATTTGCTGATGTTCTAGTTTAAATCCAATCTACAGGTTTATCACTAAAGAAACATATGGACCAAATGGTCTCAGGATGGCATTCTGGGTCATTGCATCACCGTCTAGTACAGAGGTGCCAATGCTCAGGATAAGAAAAAACTCCAGAAGGTTGTTATCTTGGCCTGCAACATCACGGCCCCTCCATCAAGGACATCTACAAGAGGTGGTGTCTTAAGAAGGCAGCCTCTATCCTCAAGGACCCCAACCCCCCAGGTCATGCCCTCTTCACTCTACTACCATTGGGAAAAAGACACAAGAGCCTGAAGATGAGTACTCAGCTTCAAGGACAGCTTCTTCCCCTCTGCCATCAGATTCCTGAATGAACCATGAACCACAAGCGTGACCTTACTTCGTCCTTCTCTTTTTCTTGCCCTATTTTAAGGTGGTTTTATAGAAATGTTTGCCCTGTGACCCTGCTGCAAAACAGCGAATCTCATGACAATAAGTTCTGACTGATTAATCACAGCTGGAGGTTAGCGCTCGGGAGTCAACAACTCTTACATAACGACACGGGGATCTTCGTTGCCAAGTAGCTTCGGCTGGGAAATTGTGGAATAGATCATTTGTAGAAGGAGACCATTTGGTCCATATGTTTCTTTAGTGTTGATTTGAGAGGATTACAAAGTTTCCTACACTATAAACAGCAGGAAGATAGCTTCATTGTCAGTCTGGAAACCATTCTTCCTGTCACATCCTGAGACGAGAGTCTGAGCCAGCGCATGTCACACTTGTTAATGCTGGAGAGAAAGGCACAGATGTCGTTGACAAAGGAATTGCATAAAATGGCTCTCTGCACAGCGAATTCTAGCCAATAGAACATAAGGACAAGAAATGGCTGAGGGCATAATGAGGAGCTTTAGAAATTTAACATTCTTACATAGTATTACAAGCGATTATACTTTCGGTTACAGCATCCTAATTCCACATAGACATCTGCTGTGTGGAAGCCAACTGCATCCAGTTTTGTGGAATTATAGCGTCAGAGACTCATTCAGCACATCCACAGGCCTTTCAGCCCACTGAGTCTGTATTAGCCCTGTATTTCCCTACACTTGGACCATGACCACAATATTTCAAGGGCTTATCCAAGTACCATAAAACCCCAAGTGTCCGGCACCAATGGGAAACTGATAGATGCCAGATAAGTGAAATTTCTGGATGCTTGAGATTGCGTGTTGCTTGATTGTGAGGCATGCCATTTTTAAGCTTCCACATTTTTTACCACAATTTTTTTTGCTGGATGCTTGGGGCTGCCGGTTGTTTGAGTTCCAGATAACAGGAGTTTTGCTGAACTTCTGTCAATGTTTCCACTGCCCCTTTGCACAGCGCGGTTCCGATTTTAACCACCTCCAGGATGTAAAAATCCTTCTTCAATCCCCCTCTAGATCTTCAACCTCAAGGTGGGCAGAGGTGCACTGGCCATAAACACTGACCAAGGAGAAAACTTCCCCAATCTCTATCCTATCCTTGTCCCTCATAATGTTCTGCACATTTGTTAGATCCTCCCTCATCTCTCCATGCTCCAAAGCTCGCCTTATAATTGGAACATTTCATCCTGTGCTACCGTGGCCTGGTTAGCACAGTGGTCAATGCTATCCTGTCACAGCACCAGCGATCAGGATTGGAGTTCGAACCCCGCATTGTCTTTAAGGAGTTTACACCTTCTCCTCGTGTCTGCATGGGTTTTCCCCAGGGGCTGTGGTTTCCTCCCACCCCTCAAAGCATCCTGCAGGTTGTAGGTTAATTAGGTGTTACTGAGCAGCAGGGGCTCATGGGCCGAAAGGGCCTGTTACTGTGCTGTATGTCTATTTTTTTTTAATTCTCTCCAGTGCAGGCACTTCATTTCTATGGTATGGGGACCAGAACTGCACGCAATACTCCAGCTGTGATGAAACTAGTCCTCTCTATAATTGTACCACTATCTCCATGCTCTAATGTTCTCCACTTCAGAGAGTGAAGGTCAGTAATCCAGAAGCCTCCTTGAGCCATCACTAGCTCTTCACTGCTTCCCAGGATCCCACCATTTCTTGTGTTGGCCCCAGCCTTATTAGGCCTCTCTAAATGTAAGAGCTCACATTTTTCAGGTTCAGGCTTCCTCTCCCTTGGTACCAATTCAGGGGCTGAAGACCACCCTCTTCATTATTCCCAGCAATACTATCTCCATGTTGTCCAGAAGCATACCCAGCAAGCTTCCTGCATTCATGTGTGGATTGTTCGCGTACATGAAGTCAAGTTTATTGTCATCTGATTGTACAAGTACACCCCGATGAATCCTCGGTGCAAATCACGCAGACTCTCAACTAGACATAACACACATACAGACGAACAATATATATGCAAGATAAGTACTTGTGGTAAACCACTGTGATTGGCGACTGCTGGCTGGAGCCGCTTCCCGAGACCGATCCTACCCAGTCTTCCTGCCCTGGTCAGTTGATGAGGTTGATTGGTGCTCCAGTCTATAGTCAATAAAAGCCTATCAGTTTCACAACCTCCCTCTTTTGTGGTAATTGATGGGGCATCAGTATTCTCATATACAAATAAATAAATATTGTTTCGTAAAAATGAGATCCTTGGATGGTTAGTGTAAGTAGTTCCTTTGGTCATTCACCATTCTCGCTGTCCATGGGAAGAAGCTGTTCCTTGGCCTGGTGGGGCTGGCTCTAATAATCCTGTATCTCTTTCCCAATGGGAGCAGCCGAAAGATGCTGTTTGCAGGGTGGGAGAGGTCCTCAATGATTTTGCGCTCCCTCTTCAGACAATGATCCCAATAGATCATGTCAATGGGAAAGAGTGGGGGAGGGGGGTGGAGGGAGACCCCACTGATCCTCTCTGCCACTCTTTTAGTCCTGTGGATTTTCCTTCCATCTATTTCTCTGCAGCAACTGTACCACACTGTGAGGCAGCCGGCCAGGATGCTCTCCATAGAGCTCCTACAGAAGGTTGCAATCCCTGACTATTTGTCTGTAGTCTTCCAACCACAAATCAGCCCTTCATGTTCCCCCTCTTTCACATGTCACAAAGCCAAACCATGGGTTCTAACACATCAATTAGTGGAAACTTATCAAAGTCCTCTCTCAAATGCATGTAAACTACATCAACTGCACTACTCTCATTCACACACAGCCACCCACTGTTGGACATTGCCTGATTAATCCCTACTCTTTCAGTGCAGATTAACCTCCATCAGAATATTTTCCAGTAACTGCCCTACCACTGATATTGGACTCACTGGTCTGCAATTGCTTGCTGGTTGCTGCAAACCCCTGCCCCCCACTTCTCTTGAGCAAAGATACCACATTTGTCATCCTCCACCCATCTGGTATCTCTCCTATGGTCAGAGAAGGTATAAAAATTCCTATCAGATCCCCGGAAATCTCCTCCTTGCTGTCTATGGGTGGCCTGAGATACGTTCCCTTTGGCTCACGGGTTTTCTCCACCATGAGGTCTGATACTTCCTGTTTTTGGGTGGCAAATTGTTCCAAACTTCCGACATCCCCCTGATGGAATTCACCATTTGCAATGTCCTTCTCCACATTAAGTACAAATTAGGTTTGTTTGTATTCGGCATCAAACATAGAGCAGTGGAGTACAGCAGAAGCCCTTCATCTCACATTGTTGTGCTGTAGACCTTCTCCACAACAATCTAATCCTCCCCTATCTCACATCCATAACCCTCTATTCTTCTTACATCTATGTGCCTTCTGAATGCCCCTGTTGTACCAGCCTCCACCACCTCCCTTGGCAATGCATTTCAGGCACCAATCACTCTCTGAGTAAAAGCCTCAGTTAAACAGAAATAAAGCAGAGAGAGTTTTGAGCGAATTGGAATGGGATGGATCTTGGAAATAGTGGTATATGTGTGAATACGGGACAAATGGAAGCTCAGGCTGGGCAACATGACGTACCATGTTGGTGTGAAGGGTCTGTTTCTGTGCTATAAAGCTCCATGATTCTATGGCTTTCGCTTCTCTTCAAACTATGTCCCCCTGTTCTGACTCTTTCACTGTAAAACCTTCTCAACATCTACCCTGTCAAGCCCCTCTGAATACCTTACCTCAGATCACTCCTCATTCTTCTAAACAACAGGGAAAACAGGTAGAACAACCAATGGGATCAGCACTTGTTCTACAGGACCAATTTTCAACCAACATATCCCACAATTGATGCCACTCTCATCAGTCAGTTCCTCACCTTTGGAAAATATCCAGAGTTTGACAATACCCCAGCAGAGCTGGGTGGCGAAGCTGTTAAATGATAAAGCTCTCTCAATTTCAATAAAGAATTCTGACCTGAAACTTCAACCATTCTTTTCCACTGACTGATGCTGGTCGACCCATAGATCTCCTCCAGCAGATTGTTTGTTGCTCCAGAGTCCAACATCTGTAGTCTCCTGCACGTCTTCAGGACAGCTGCCAGAGTTTACATGTAATACCTTCTATCGTGTTTAATTAGCTGTGTGATTGAGTAACCGAACAACCTTTGGAAACAGGGTGCTGGTTTAAATTAGGCAGTTTTTAAAAGGGGGAGGCTCCAGGCCAGTTCAAGCTACAGACAAACGCCCTCAGAAATTGCATAGCACCTTGTCCAGTTTCCTTGCATCAAGCAGTCCAATTCCAATGCAAATTAGAACAAATACAAGACTTGAGGAGTGGCAATGTGGTCCACCCTGTCCATAATTTTGCCTCTGGGTATTTTCAATAGCAGCCTTTGAGATTGTGTCCTATCGCACACAGGCCTTATGAAGATAACATTTCCATGGTCTTCACTCAAGCTGGAGGGACTGTGCTGTCCATCGTCATACCTAAAGCTCCCTGTGTGGTGCTGAGATCTGCTCAAAGACAAGTCAAGTACAACCCAGCCTTCTCCATGGGATTGATCACCCAGACTGCACACCTTTCCATCCAGAGGACAGCTCCATCTTTGTGGTGATGCAACCACTACACTGGCCGCACTCCTCCCTGCCTCCTGCAGGGGACAACCACTGTACTGGCAGGTAGGCAACCTGGGAGGCTGGCCCCAGCATGCCAGTTGTCATTCACCGGCCCATATAAAGTCTCGAGTCGGCCCCTTCCTAAACCAGTCGGCCACATGGAACCAGACTTGGTGTTCAGTACAGTCTTCTCGAGGTTGATGTTTGTTTGCTGCACCTCAGCGCACAATAATCCTGTTCATTCCTTTCTTCTTCACTTCCTTTACCAAACTGGCACTAAACAAAATGTAAAACTCTCAAATAATCAGATGGGACAAGTTCATCTCCGATGCTTCCGTGGTAAACCACTGTTTGCATATTTAACCATATGAGCACATCCGTTAGCCGACTGGACCTGTGGCTCCTCCAACAGACTCCTGAATAAAGGTGACCATACCACAGCCCCCTCCCTAGTTCAGGACAGTTGACCAGCATGGGCGTGGCTCCATTCTATTGCGAATAATAGCCTATCTGTTTTACATAACTTCTAATCTTTTGGAGTTATTGATGGTGCATCAGGTCCTGGGCACCAGTAGAATCGGTTCCACCTAATTCCAACTGCCAATCACTACTTCTGTGTTATCAGATTTCTCATTGGAATTCATTCCAAATTTCATTCTATCACAGAGATATTTAATTAGGATTCAACGAGCCTTCATCTAAAATTAAAAATCAAGCTGCAAGCTAACCATCTCCTTTTAATTCACAGTCTGTGAAATGTGAATCTCATATTTACACAAACAGTTCTTTAAGTGCGCAAAATTCAAATTATGAAGCTTGCATTGTATTTTGGAGCAATACTGCTCCCATTTATGGAATTAACCTGAATATTTTCTCTGAAGGATATCAGAGCCACCCTGGAGGATCAGCCCGTAGGGTTCCTCAGGAAGGATGGAAAAGTGTAAGGAATGCTCTGTGGAAGTGCGTGCTTTCGTTAATCATTGTGTCAGGTGACAGTGGGGTTGGTTTTACTGTACCCAGCCTCGTCCCACTCCTCGGACAAGTATCGGGCAAGTAAAATCCTGCGGCCGCGAGGTCTGTACCCAAGATGGCAGTGCCTACGTCATGAGAGATTGTAGTCTCCAGGGGAGCAGCAGGATGGCGCAGGGCACCAGAATTGGGGAGAACGCCCGCCGTTGAGAAGGAGAAGCAGAGAAGGCGGCCCTGCAGGATAGTCCCTGTGGCAGCAGACCAGCGAGGGGCTCAGCAGCTGCAGGACCCTCACTGGCTGTGGATAGTTGGCGATTTGCAGTTGAAGGACTCACACGGGTTGCAGCCTTCTGGGGACTGGCCCAGGGGGAACCAGGTTATCGGAGACAGGATGGCTTGGTAGTTAGCATAACATCTTTACAGCTCCAGCGATCGGGACCAGGGTTCGAATCCTGTAAGGTTGTCTGTAAGGAGTTGGTATGGTCTCCCTATATCAGCATGGATTTTCCCCGTGGGTTCCTGTTTCTTCCCACCATTCAAAACGTACCAGGGGTGTAGGTTAATTGAATGTAAATTGGGCAGCACGGATTCGTGGACAAAAATGGCCTTGCTGTATATCTAAATTTATAAAATTTATAAATATTAAATACTTCAAGTAATCCCTTGCTAACCACAGAGCACCTATAGCATAAAATGTAATATATGAGTGGGGGGAAAGGTTGAGAACCATTGCTTTAAGGTGATAGGAGAGAGATTCAAGAGGCCTCTGAAGGTAGGCTGTGACTCAAACAAGTTGCAGAAGATGTTGTAGAAGTGGTTAAGATCTCAGAGTTCAAAAGACAGGAATTTGAGACGGGCGGGTTTAGAAGGATATTGTCCAAATGCAGGTAAATAGGACTTGCCCAGGATACCAGTTTGGTTGGCATGGATGAGATGGGCCAAAGGGCCTGTTCTGTGCTGTATGACTCCACGACAAGGATCGTGCCCTGGATGCAGTGTGCAAAGACTTACAGAACCCTTTTAAGAAGATGTCTCTTTTCAGCAAACCTGGATCGAGATATAGAATATGGAGATGAAGTTGGCCAAGTGATGGATAACAGAGACTGGAGGAAGATGAATGGGATTATTCCCCAGGAGTGGCTGTAAGGGGGGATTACTCTCTTTTTACTGCATGTTAACGGTTTAGGCTTGAGGGTGCAAGCTGCAATTTATAAACCTACAGATGACAATGAGCTCGGCATTACTTGAGTCGCAAAGAAAGCCGTAAACTGCAACAGGACATAATCAGGATGCGAGACAATGTAATGACAAAAGGAGAAAAAGCAGAGAGCATTCCATTGTATATTGTTGATGATTCAGCAAGAATAAAGCTGGTTGTGACTGATGTGGGGAGGGGAGTTTAAAGGAAGCATGAGGGGGAATTTCTTCATTCAGAAGGTGGTGGGAGTGTGGAGTAAGCTTCCAGTCGAAGTGATAGATGTGGGTTCAATTTTAATATTTAATGAAAAATTGGATAGGTATATGAATGAGTGAGGTGTGGAGGGTTATGGAGCAGGTGTGGGTCAATGGCACCAGGTGGGAGAAGGTGTTCAGCATGTTTCTGTGCTGTAATTGTTATATGGTTATATGTTATATCGTGAAGAACAACAATTCCATATTTGGCAAAGACAGTAAAATTCTATTAACCATTGGGTAAGAGACAAGACTCAGTATAACAAATCTTAAGAAACATCCTACAAAATGTGTACTTACATGGAAAAATCTGTTCAAATGTTCTGTAAAGGTGGAAATTTATCTGTTTAGAGGCAATATGTCTGGAAGTGATACAGGAACATCAGAGCTAGAACCACCAGGCTGAGGAATAGGTTCTTCAGACAGACAATGAGAACGCTGAACAACCAAAGGAACTGTTTACACTAACCATCCGAGACTTTCATATTCTTGAAACAATGTTTATTTATTTATTTGTATTGATTAAATATTTGTCCTGCATACGTATTGTTTGTCTGTTCGTGTGTTATGTCTGGTTGTATGTCTGTTTATTTTTGCACCAAGGACCAGAGAATGCTTTTTCATCAGGTGGTACTTATACAATCAGATGACAATAACCGTGACATGAAATTATGCAACCTGTGTACTACACAACAGACTCCCTTGTAGTGAGATTAGCTGCAGGCAGCAGTGACTCTTGCTGTAACGGCATTCACATGGTTTGCAAAGCAACAATAAAACACTTGGTAGCTGTAATTGTGTTTGTTGGCCAAGTATTTGTAGGTCCATTTTAACAGATGGGCAGACACAGGACTGGTGAAGATTAACACAAAGGAATGAGAGATAATAGGAATGTGATTTTTTTTTAATATTTTATTTAAATTTTCCAAGACTCATATAGAACATTATTCCATACATAATATAAATAGTATTATAAAATTACAGCATCTCATATGATTGTCCAAATCTCACACATCCCCCCCCCCTCCCAAGCTGCTAACATAAAAAAAAACAATTGTCCAAAAAAAGACGGGGTGTTTGAGCTGCTTTCATTAATTAGTCCATATCTTGATCTTTAGGAATTCCTCACTATTAACCTAACTATAATTATTTAAACATTTTTGGGGAAGTTAATTATATCCTTAAGCCAGTATGATTCAAATAAAGTTGCCATATTTTAAACCAATACGTCATATTTCTGTCTGAGATTATAAGTTCTCTTTTCCTGGGGGTGGAGGGAGGGGGCACAGCTTTACATTTCCATATACCAGCGAGTAATAAGTTTGGGGGAGTTGGACTTCCATGTAACAGTGGTACATCTCCTGGCTACTGAACTAGATTGGATATTTGGATCGTTTTGTGCCAATAACATTAAGATTGTTCAATAAATACAGTTCTGGTTCCAATGGAAAATCCACTTCTATAATTTTGTCAAATTTTCTGCCACATCATTCCAAAAGAATCCAGGGTGAATGGATAAATGTTCCAACCTCTATACCATGCCTCAAACACGAGTCCGGAATTCCAGATTTTAAACTGTGTAATTTTTGCAGTGTAAGGTATAAATTGATGCATAAAATTGTCTTGTATCACTCCATATCTGACATTGATAAATGATGTCATATTATCAGACCACAATTTTGAACAATATTGTTCTTGAATCCTTTTCCCCAAGTCCATCTTTCCCTCGATTTGGATTGGAATGTGATTGGTGGGAAGACTGAGGGAGGTGACCCAGAGTAAAGGATGTCATTCTGGAAGGGGCACAGAGGCAGAGGGATCTGCCAGTATGAATAGCTGGTCAGTGAGTGGAGATGGTATTGCAGATGATGAACAGGCTCAAAGTCTATTCCTACTGCTTTTATCTTGTCTTCTTATGGCCTTATCATCATAAATACGAAATAAGGCATGAGAATTACATTAAGTAACTTACATCCTGTTTCATCTCAGTGGTTTTATTAGAAGTAGCAATGTGTAAAACCTTCTCAAGTGCAACTGTCAAAGTAAGTCTTCCCTGCTGAGCTTTATCCCTTAAAACTGATGTCTTTTTAATCCTTCTAAACATGGAAAATGATTGCACTGCTTCTCTTGGGCAGCAGCTCAACAAAAAGTCTTTCAAGGGTTATAACATGGAGAGGTTTTCTTTCCTTCATTATTCAGTAAGCACCTTCCAAAGCCGTTTTGTCTCTGGTATGTCCAGGGTATTAGGAGAATTGAGATGACGCAGCTACACTGGAGCTGATTGTAAAGTGATCGTCGTAACAAACTCAAGTTTGAAGGATCAATGAAGATCTGACACTCCATTAGGCCAGTCGATGATGAGCTCTGCACAATGACAGTATAGAGCCAGCTCTTCATTACTGTCTACCTAATCGCTGATGTGGTGGTATCAGAGACATGGTTTGTCATCAACCTGCTCTTGTCTCCTTCAGATCCTCTCTCTCCCGAAATCACCAGGGGTCTTTCTGTTAGTCCATTCTCTCAAGTTGAGGTGAAATAATGAGAGGCATCCTGGCTGGAGGCTACACCCCATGCATCACCACTGATTGATGTCGTATGGTTAATTGTGAGAGGGACCTGGTGTAAAGTGGTTCCCAACCTTGAGAAGGGTAGCAACAGAATTCGATTCAGAGGGGCAGCAGATTTCCCAAGCTTGGAAAAGGAGGTACAAAAATGCAAATCTGCTGAAGTTCTTACTGGCCTCAGCAGGTCAGTAGGAGAATATTACCCTCTTCAAAATCCACCAAGCGCATGTGGCTTCAATATAGAGGGATTTTCTTCTCTTTGTTTGAAATCCAAAAGGAATTTCTGCCCCCCAGGTACAATAATGCCCCTGATATCAGGAATTCAATCAACCAACAGCCTCAATCAAATGGCAAAAAAAGGTAAAAAAACCCAGAAGTTTAAAATTGGTGCACCTCGCCAAGAGTTCGCCAATCATGCAACACGCAATCTCAAGCAACCGGAAAATTCACTTATCCGGCATCTACCAGTCCCCACAGGTGCCAGACACCAGTGGTTTTATTGCATCCCCCACAATGCCAACTAAGCATGTGGGGATCCTTTAACAAGGAGTGTTACAGAGGAAAGTTAACCCTGATTGGCATGAGGCAGTTTGTGGGAAGGGGAGAGACACAGAGACAGAGATTTAGAGACTAAACTCGAGGTGAGAGGATCTGGCATTTCAAGGCATGATTACCACTATAAACCAATCAAAATCAGGTTGCATAACAGCAGATTGAAATTGCTAGAAAGCAAATTGGCTTCATCAGGATTCCTAGTCCATCCAAAGGCTTCGATTGTAATCAGTGTGGAATCTCATAAACAGAGAGACATTCACATTGAAAATAAGTCGGCAGGCAGACCTCACTCAGCTCAAAATATAACAAAGTCCCTCACTAGTAAATAACTCCTCTCAAGGCTTGTTTGGACCTTTCTGTGGAACTCAGGTCCCTTTAATTGGACAAACTTGGAAAGTTTGAGCTTCAGAGAAATCTTGGTGACAAAATGCCAATGCTGTTATTTCCTGGCTGCCAATCTTGGGAATAAGCAAAAGGACAGAGGCAGAATGCAAGCTGTTCTAACGTTATAAAGATGTTTATTTCCCAAGTGAAGCTTGTACTGGATCAGACTGGACTAGGCAAAGGAGAGGAGGAAGTCAATCGGTCCACTTCTGGTATTTAGTATAATGTCTCACAGTGAAATGGTCAGATTTTGCTTTGGATTTTCGGAACAATTGCATGATAAGGATTTATCTATTTATGCTCTGAGAATGTGCAGTGGATCAACTGTTCCTCCATTGCCAGCTGTGTCCTATCTGTGGCGCTCTGAGATAGTAGAGATGAGCATGAGGGGCTGCAGGGCCCTAAAGCAGTGGTTCTCAACCATTTCCTTTCCACTCACATACCACTTTAAGTATTCCCTATGCCATCGGTGATTAGTAAGGGATTGCTTAAGGTGGTTCGTGGGTGGAAAGAAAAAGTTTGAAAAATCACTGTTTTAATCGTCCTTAATTGACGTTATGTGCACGGTTTCAGAACTCCAAAGGAATTGGGCCAATTACCATTTTTCTCAAGCAAAATATTTCAATAACAATTAGTGATTCTCAACCTTCCCTTTCCTTTCAGGTCCATGGAGCACATTTACATAAATATAAGTTAGAATAGAAGCTAAACTCATTAAAATATTACGACATAGACAGTAAATGTCCACAGTACACTATCCACATCTGTTCTGGGAGTTCAGGAGTCTGATGGCTTGGGGGGAAACTGTTGCCCAATCTGGATGTAGGGCGCAAGTGCTGCCGTACCTCCTAGCAGATGGCAGAAGGGTAAGTGTTACATTCTAAATGTAGGATTACGTGACAATAATAGAACCTTTACATTTTGAATATATTAGCTGGACAATAATAGGAACCTTGAGTCCAGTGAACTGTGTCAAGAGAATGATGTGTTGATGGGATTAGATACAAAAAAGCTTAAACCTGTAGAGGACAAACACCATAGAATAATACAGCACAGAAACCGCCCTTCAGCCCTTCCAGTCTGTGCCAAACTACTTAGTCCCACTGGCCACATAGCCCTCCATACCCCTTCTGCCTGTTTCCCTGTCCAGATTCTCTTTAAAAATCAAAACTGAGCCCAACATTCACTACTTCAGCTGGACCATATAATCTGCAGGTTCTAGCGACGGTCCCGACAGACTGGAAGGCAGCAAGTGTAATACCACTATTCAAGAAAGAACAAAGAGAGAAAGCAGGGAATTGCAGAGCAATTGGCCTGACATCAGTTGCTATAATCCATCATTAGACACATGGTAACATGGCTCTTCAAAAACAAGAACATGATTAGAGTCAACATGGTTCCATGAAAGACAAATCGTATTTGACAAGAGTTTTTTGAGGATGTAACTGGCAGGGTATATAAATGAGAATCAGTGGGTTTAAGATACAACTGTGCTGCAGTTAATTAATTGGTTGGTTCAAATTCAGATTACCGTACTATTGCACAAGTCAAACCTTGTTTTAGATGCAGGAAATAATGGCTGGCATTTTATTATATTCAGAAATGAATTATTTGCCTGAAACGATTTGCAGCTCTTATCAGTTCCGAAGACTCAATCAAAGGCTTAACCCAAGGATTTGGCCATTAACTGCTGGCTGCTTTACCATTGTTAGTTACTGCTGCACTAATCCATGTCCTCCTGTGACAATCCAGGGATTTGGGCTCATCTGAGAAATGGGAAACCTCTCACCTGGCCACCAAGCTGCATCCAGTTGATGGACAGCAGGAGGCAGACATTGATTGGCTGCTCAGGCTTTTAATAGCACAGGATGTCATTGGTGCTGAGGGCTCCTTGAAATGAGTAGCAAAAGTGGGGGTGGGTCCAAATGCTCAAAATGGTTGCCCGGGGAGAGGGGGAATGGTGGGGGGGGTACTCTGTTTATATTAGGCCAAAGTAGATCTTTGTTTGAAGGACTCATCCCATTTGGAGCTTTGAACACAAATTCCTAGGCTGATATTCTTCACCCACCACTGGATCTTTGTTGCAATAGGGCCTCATATGCTCTGTCAGGTGAAACTAAAACTCCCATGGCATTATTTTCATGAGGAATGAGACAGCTATTGCCATTATTGATGCCAAAATGTATCCCCAAGGAGCTATTTATCTGGTCCTCTGTCTCTGTACACATTGGTTATGTCTGCCTGACATTGCAGCAGTTATTATACGTCAAAAGGTCTTTGGAGGCTCATTCATTGAGGATAGTTACGACAGAGATTGGTTTTCAGATATTAGGGGAACCAGGAGATATGGGATTGGTGTAGGAGAGTGGTACTGGGGTAGAAAATGAGGCGTGATCTGCCCGTTCTCCCCCTATCACTTCTCAGTTTCTTCCTCTTTTACTCTCCCACCAGTACAGTGATAGCTTGTACTCCTCCCCACCATCCCACCCCCAACCCCCCCCCAACCCCACCCCCCCCCACCATCAACCCAACCCCCAGATTTTTATTAGGAAGTCCGTCTAATTTTTGACACTGCCAAAGAAGGGTCAGGCCCGAAATGTCGTCTGCCTTTTCCTTTCCAGGGATGCTGTGTGACCCGCTGAGTTTCTCCAGCATTTTATGTGCTGCACTAGACCCCAACACCTTAGATTTCCTTGTTTACAGCCATAAACTTATTGAATGTTGGACAGCAAATGAAAAGAGCAAATTCAGCCCTGAACATAGAGATAGTATAGAACAGCACAGAAACAGGCCCTTCAGCCAATGCCTATAAAAGAGACATCGGTTATGAATTTTTACTTTTTCTATATACAGGACACCTGCTGTAGTGATACAACCACCAGACTGTCGGTAACTGCTTGCGCCTGCCTGCATTCCTACCTGCCTATTGCAGGGGGCAACCCACTGTACCTGCAGGGAGGTAACCTTGGAAACTGGCTCCACCTACCCCCTGCCAATCACCGGCCCCACATAAAGGCTCATGCCGGCTCTGGTGTAGGTAGTAGAGCACATGGAGCCAGAAGGGATACTGAACCTTGTGTGCAGGTTTTAAGCTGCAGTACAGCCTTCGTATTTTGAGTTTGTTGACTTGTACTGCAGCGCACCACGCCTGCTGAGTTTCTCCAGCATTGTGTGTTTTACTTCAACCACGGTGTCTGCAGATTTTTGTGTTTTACTTCGGTGCCCAACCAGATGTTCAAATTAAGCTAAATTCTGCTGCTTGCACACGATGCATATTCCTCCATTCCTTGCATGTTCATGTGTCTAACTAGAATCCTCTTAAATGTTACTATTATATCTTCTTCCACCACTACTCCTGCAAGCCCATTCCATCCACCCACCTTTCTCTGTGTAAAGCATTTTCTCCACACATCTCCTTATATTAATTATCTATCTTTTATATTTTTTAATCTCTTGCCATACTAGCATAATTCAGGGCATATTAATTTTGATTTTTAATTGTTTTCATTTAGACATTGTGGTGCATTGCAGAGCGAACAAAACAAGCACTACAGAAGCTGTACTATAAGCTTTAAGTAGCTTAAAACTTGCACACCACTTTCTGTATCCTTTCTGGCTCCATGTACTCTGCTCCTGCCTAGAGGACTGGCAGGAGGCTTTATACAGTGCCAATGAATGGCAGGGAGTAGGTGGAGCCAGTCTCCCCAGGTTACCTCCCTGCAGGTACAGTGGGTTGCCCCGTGCAGTAGGCAGTGCAGGAGTGCAGACAGGCGCAGGCAGTCGCAGACAGTCCAGCGGTTGTATCACCACAGACATGCAGCACAGTAAGGGGCCTTCCCAGCCCACGAGCCCGTGCCACCCAAATGCCCCAATTAACCTACCCATTAACCTGATACATTTTGCAGGGTGGGAGGAAACTGGAACACCCAGAGGAAACTTACGCAGACATGGGGGAAGATAGCAGCAGATAGCAGATAGCAGCAGATTCGCACTCCAGTCGCTGGGCGCTGTAATGGCATTGCGCTAACCGCTGTGTAGACTGTGCCACTGTCTTTTTTTAACAACAAGTATTCGTTTTGCTGCCACAAGTAAGAATTTCAGAATTTTCTAAGTTTATGGGGTCCTTTTATTAACTATTTTCATAATTTATAAGGTCACTTGGATCTTGCTTTGTGAGTTTGTGGTTCCTTTTAAGGTAGTGAAATTATATGTACTTACCAGATAACTTCAGAAGGGAAGGGGGTAGAATTTGTAGAGTAGAATAATAGTTACTTTGTTTTGCCACTATTTTTAAAATGTTATTTAATTGTTTGCATCATTACAGGGAAAAAAAAATGAATAAAACATTAATCAAATATCTTTATTTAAAATTTTATGACATGAATAAAATAAAAATTACATTTAAAGAAATAATAAAAAATAAGATAATAAAAATTAGAATACTACATCATTAAACTACACAAATTAACCCCCCCAATAATTATAACACATTAATCATCTAATTTAAAATTAGTCCAACCCTCCCCCCCCAAAATAAAGAGTGAAGAATGTTGTAAATAAAATAGAAAAAAATCCCACTTACAAAAAAAGGATAAAACTTAACAACAACAAAAAATTACTAACAACAAAAATAATATCAATACTAAAATAATACCCTTAAACATATATTTAAATCAAACATAATACATATATTTAACAAATGAAATCCACTTTAAAACTAAGTTCAAATATTAAAATCATATATCAACCACATATCTGTTATACAAAAAATCATAATTAATAATACATAAATACAGAATTTCCATTAATACCAAGTTTCCTTTATAATTCATCGAGAGAACAAAAACATCCCTTAGAAAAACAATCAGATAAACGTTTTATTCCCTTCCCCTCCCCTTATATAAAAAAAAGAAAAAAAAAGAAAAAAAAGTTCAAACTCTTATAAAATTCTCCATATTCTTCATTTATAACATCTTCAAAATTCTCTATCGAAATTAACTTATTTTTATTAAACTCTTCTCCCTCAATGTATTTCTACTTGATTTTCTTCTTTTTCTTCTTATCTCCTTTCCCCTCATCTTCCTCTTCATCTAATTCAACATCCTCAATTTTTGACTTATTATCTTCTGTGACATCACCCTCTTAAAAAAGAGAGAAAAAAGAGAAAAAAAAACCCCAAAAAAAGAGAAAAAAAAACCTCCTAATTCCCTCTCAATTACAATCAGAAAACAAAAAGAGTTTAAAAAAAATATTTATTTTAAAACAAATAATTTAAAAAATCCTTCACTTCTTAACCCAAAAATTAAAAAGAAAAAAAAACAGGTCGGAGGTCACAACTACCTCCTCCTGTTTAAACCGCCCAAAGCAGTAACTCCCCCAAAATATTGGGTGTGAGATAACTCACAGGTAGCTGATGACTTCTGGAAACTAGTGCCCACCCAGTTCCCTCTCCCAACTCCCATTTCATTAAACTATCATCATTATTTAAACTATTTAAACTCTTCTCAAAAAAAAAGATAAAGATTTATTTTTTTAAATCAACGTTACCACTTTGGTCACCATTGCTTCCATTTCTTTTAAAAATCTGGATCCCACCTTACATCTCTACTCTCTTTGGAGACCTTAAAGGACTACATCGTTCCTGAAACTGCATGATTGGTAGAGACTGAGCAAAGTCCATAACCTCTTTAGGATTGTCAAAGAACTTTGGCTGATTTCCATCCTGAAAAATCTTCAGTACCGCAGAATACCTGAATGTTCCCTTATGTCTTTTTTTCCACAACCGTTCTTTCACAGAATTAAATTTGCGTCGTTGAAACATAATTTCTTGACTCAAATCTTGATAGAAGAAAACAGGATTATTCTGAACCATCAAAGGAGATCTATTTTGCTGGGCATTTCTAATAGCCGTACGTAAAATTGTCTCTCTGTCACAATAGTTTAAACAACGGATCAGAACAGGTCTTGGATTCGGTCCTGAAAAAGATTTTCTTCTTAAAACTCTATGAGCACGTTCCAGTATTAAACCTTCAGGGAATTTATCCTGTCCTAACACTCGTGGAATCCATTCAGTAAAAAATTTTCTTGGATCTGGTCCTTCTATGCCTTCTGGCAAACCAACAATTTTCACGTTGTTCCGTCTAGATTGATTCTCCAAATAATCAACCTTTTTTGCTAAATTTTTATTTTGGATCTGCAATGTTTCAATTATTCTATTTTCATCTTGCAGTTGATCCTGTGCATCAACTAAACCTTGATCACACATTTCAAATCTTTCAATGGTTTCAAGCTTAAAAGCTCCATTAATGACTTCCGCCATCGCATTAATTGGTTTAAAGCGGAGTTTCAATGCCGAATTCTGTACGTCTTCTTCTGGATCCATTCTACGCTGAGTCCTGGCTTCTTGTAAACAAGTAGGCTCAGACAATTTTGGAAAATGTAGTTTTTTAACAGTCTGTTGATGTTTTCTTTCACTTTTTTTTGCATATAAACCATTAGGCACTAATCCAGCACCTCTTATTATTTATAAACTTTTAAAAGAACTTTAACGGGCACTTAAAGACAAAACAATAAATCAGAGTCAGGAGAGGACTGGAAGGCACGTCTGTTCCCTATGCCATCTTGCCACGCCCCCCCACATTAATCAAATATCAATCCAAAAATATACTTTTATATTTTTTGCCCCATCCCCACCACAAAAAAAAGAAACAAATACCTAGCATTTAATATAAAATAATATTAGCATATACAATTGTTATTAAAAATTACTAATTAAGAGGAGTGGATAAGATAGAAGAGGTGGATGGAAAATTATGCATAGATGGTTTCCAAATACTATCAAAATTTTCAATTCAATTCCTTAAACTATACATAATTTTTCCCAAAGGTATAAAATTTTGCATCTCATTATACCCTCTACTTAATAACACTTCTCTATCATCTTTCCATGTTATCTCTAAACATTTCTTTGCATTTGCTATTGCAAGAGTTTAAAAATTTTCATGGTATTTGTTCAATTTCAATTTCAAATCCTTTTCATAAATATCTTCAAGTAAAAATATTCTTGGATCCTTTGGAATTTTTATCTTCATAATTTGCCCTAATAATAAACTCAGTTCATTCCAAACCCTTTCCACTTTTTCACAAGACCACACTGAATGCAAAAAAAGTCCCTATTTCTTTTGCACATCCATCGGAAACACTTATTGGAATAATTAGGATTAAGTCCATTTAATTTATGTAGAGTATATATAATTGATGAAGAAAATTATATTGAACATTTACTGTATTCATTACACTTTCATAACATAATTTTGACCAAATCTCCTCCTGTATTTGTATATTTAAATCTTTCTCCTATTTGATTTTTGATTTATATAAATATTTTTTCTTTACAGTCTCTTGTAATTTTATATATATATTAGTAATAAATTTCTTAACAACAAATGCATCTGTTATTATATCTTCAAATTGACTTTGTTTAGGGAGTCGCAAATCTGCTCCCTGTCTCTTTTTCAAATACATCTTTAATTGATAATATGCAAAAATTGTATTATTATGTATATTGTTTTTATCTTTTAATTGATCAAAAGTAAAGAAAAAAGATCCTAAGAAACAATCTTTTATTCTCTGTCTACCTTTACTGAACCAATTATCAAATAATTCTATTGAAAGTAAAAGGAAAAAATTGATTTTGTTCTAACAACATTTTTGGTAATTGATCATTTTTAATTCCTCTCTCAATATGAATTCTATTCCATAAGTTTAAAATATCTTTTAACACAAAAAAATCTTTAGTTCCTTTAAACAACTCACTATTCCATTTATACAAAATTAACTCCAGAATAGTTTCACCCATTTTATTCATTTCTATTTGAATGCAAGCTGGTTTTTCATCCCATTGATAACAGGAGGACAAAAACCTCGATTGAGCTGCTTTGAAATAATTCTTAAAATTTGGTAGGCTTTGTCCACCCTGATCAAATTTCCACATTAATTTTTCTAAACCAATTCTTGACATCTTACCTTTCCAAAGAAATTCATGTATTATTTTATTCAAATTTTGAAAGAAAAATTCTGGTACTCGAATGGGCAATGATTGAAACAAATATTGTATTCTTGGAAAAATGGTCATTTTAATACAATTCACTCATCGTATTAACATTATTAGTAAATCTTTCCATCTTTTCAAATCCTCTTCCAATTTTTTAAAATGGCAAATAATTTAGTTTAAATAAATTACTTATATTTCTACAAATTTTAATTCCTAATATTTAATTGCTTCATTTTGCCAAAATAGGAAGATTCCTGAGGTAGCGGTAGCATTAGATGCAGAGAAAGCATTTGGTCAATTGGAATGGGATTTTTTATTTGAGACACTTAATGCTTTTAGGATTCCAAATACTTAAACTAGATAAAGGCATTGTATGATCAACCAAAAGCAAAAGTGATTACAAATAAAGAAATTTCACAACCCTTTTTGCTTGAAAGGTTGTCCATTATCACCCTTTTAGTTCCCATTAGCGATTGAACTATTAGCAGAAGTAATTAGAACTTATAATGAAATTAAGGGATTTGAAGTAGGTAATAAAGAGCATAAATTAGTTTATTTCCTGATGATATTATAGTATATTTAATGAGACCAGAAATATATTTAAATAAGTTGAATGAGAGATTAAAAGAGTATGAAACATAGAAACAGTATCAAGTTATAAGTGAATGTTGATAAAAGTAAAGTAATGCCTATGGTGGATATGGACGACTCTCAATGTAAAAGATTGACAACATTGAAATGTTTTACCACTTTTCTTTCTGTTTGACTGCTATATTATTGAATTTGTATATCATAGTTTTATTTTTCTTATACAAGTCTTTTTTCAGTATATTCCTTTTTATATATTACTTTTGATTAATGTCTTTACTTGTGTGCCATTGTTGTAAAATCCAATAAAAATATTGAAATAGAAAGAATTTTGGAGCAGACATACATTGTACTCATGTAAATGACAATAAAATCATTATCTTTGAACTTGGTACACATAAAAATATTCAATTCATTTCCTTTTGTCCGAAGAACTTCATTGGCACAAAACTGGTTTCGACCCAACTAAATGGAGGATGACCTTTTAGGCATATCTCAATTTCTCTAAAAATAAATTGTTACTTATTTTGAGAGCCATTGGTTCTCCTCTCTCTCTGAGACCAAACAAGGTTCCTGCAAAGATCTTGACAACAAATGCACCAAACAAAAGTTGGACTTGCTGTTCAGAAAGCTGTTTTAATTTTGCACAGTATCAATTTCTTTCATTGTCTACCACGTTTGGGCTTGGTTACCACTGCATACAGGATCAATAAAGCATTGGCACAATACACAATTCAGCGTGCACATAGCTTTTCCAGATGGAATGACTCTCCAGAACCAGCAGGGATGTGTGTTGTGGATTGGACTTTCATCTTCAGCTTATGCACTCTCTTAGATGACTTGTTTTGACCTGTGGGTTCTGAAGTGGCTGATTAGGTGAAGGTTGGAAATGGCCTCTTGGGTGATAGGTCGGGAAGCCAGTTTATGAGAGGTTCCCTCCTTCCATTATACTGGTTATACTGGTCCTCAATTTGATCCCAATACACAGTCTCAAAGTTCCCAACACCATCCCGAATGCTCCTTCTCCACTGTGTATGGTCATGGGCCAAGATTCCAGGAGTCATCGTATCAGGAAGCACCGACCAGGTCTTGAACACACCTGATATTTCGTCTGGGCACTCTCCTACCAGGTGGCATTGACATCGACATCTCCGGTTTCCATTAAGCTCTTCCCTTGCCTCTCTCTCTATTTTTAAAATTTAGACATTCAGCAACAGTAACAATCCATTTCAGCCCACGAGTCCATGCCGCCAAATTTACACCCAATTAATCTACACCCCCCCCCCTCACCCGTACATTTCGAACGTTGGGAGGAAACCAGAGCCCCCAGGGAAAACCCACGCAGACACGGAGAGAATGTGAACTCCTTACAGACAGCGTGGGATTCGAACCCAAGCCCCATTTGCTGGCGCTATAAAGGCGCTGCGCTAACCTCTAAGCCAACCATGCCACCTTCTCTCTTTCTCTCTCTTTCCCTATCCTCTGTCTCCTTTCTTCCAGCTCCCTATCCCCTTCAGAGAGTCATCCCCTTCCCCAGCTTTTTTCTTCCTGCCCTCACACCCATATCTGTGCTCCTACCCCTGGCCCTTCCTCAACCCTTTTATTCAAGGCTCCTGCCTGCTCTTTTTGCTCAAAGCCCTTGACAAAGGTCTCGGGCCCAAAACGTTGGTTATATACCTTAATCTTTGCCACATAAAGAACACTGTGTGACCTGTTGAGAATCTCAGTACTTTCATTTATTAAACTGCAATCACAGTGTCCGCAAACTTTCTTGTTCAACTCCTTTCAGCCAACGTGGCCCATAGCAACTAAGAGCCCTCTGGGCTGGTTCCATTTGCCAGCATTTGTTCCACAAGGGCCTTATGTCCAAAACCTTTTGGTACCTGCTTTGATAAGGTCCTTAGCGGTCACTTAACTCGTGACCTATCATAGAAGCTCAACATTGTCAGGAAGCCACAACAGCAACTGGACTTCCTGAGAAGGAGGAAACGGGCAAGGCTATTGACCACCAAGATGTCAACCTTCTACTGGAGCTCTGTTGAGAGCGTCCTGGCCAGCTGTACCACAGTGTGCTACGTCACTGCAGAGAAATGGATTGGAGGTCAATCCACAGGACCATAAGAGTGTAAGAGAATCACATGTTGATTCTTTTCTTCGATGGTCTAACTTTAATATCAACATGCGGATTAATATCTGTATTATTTTGTTAACATTGATATTTTACTTTTTAATTATTCTTTGTTTTGACAGATCCTGTATTGAGAGATCCAGGGTTCAGGATTCTCAAAGAATTTAATATAAAAAAGATTTTTACACAGTAAAACTTATTGGTGGTAGGTATGACTTCAATCCACTAAATAAACACATCTACGATTGCCAAACAACATTTGTAGCAATGTACACGTGGTAACTCAATAAAGTTGAAACCCTGAACAAGGTCCATTTGGGGGGGGGGTTTGCCCAGAGACGGTGGCTGAGTTCCGGGGACGGTGGGCTCCCCGGGGGATCACCTGTGCAGTTGATGATGAAAATTGTGTTTTAATTTGGTGTGAAATGCTCTTTCATAGAGAGGGGGCCGTGATCACTGCTTCTTGTGGTTTTTTGCCACGTATTAATGGTGCTTTTTAGTTGTAGTTCTATGTGTGCTTTGTGCCCCATAATCTTGTGGTTTTGAATAAAGTTTGTATGTTAGAGAACAAGAGGGAACGTTTCCCCAGTGACACATCACTCTCCTGGCATGCTCTGGCTCTCCTTTTGGCGGCCTGATGGAATTTTGGTCTGGAAAAGACCATTAACCATTCCCTTCCCTGCCAAGGTGGGTACAAGTATGTACGTAATCGATTGACAGTGGTAGGAATTGGATGGAATGTAAACCTGACTGGCAGGTGTTCCCCACACGGACGGACACAGGGTGCAACCCATTGTTGGTGCTCCCCGTCACAGGTGTCTCTCTAAAAAGTACGCACTGCTTTCACATCTGGCACACCCGTCTTGCTGGAGGGCCAGAGGAGAGCTTGTGAATCTCCCACAGGGACTGTAAGGTTAAGGTGGAACACTGCTTTCCTTGCTGTGCAGTTTGTTACACACTGATACAGGATCTGGTGAGGGCAGCCAGGCCAGGTATGGGGATATGTTTCCTCCATTGTATATAATTATGGTTGACTACTGTATATGTGGAGCTGGCCCGCCCACTGACGACTCATATCTTATGACTCCTCCCCCGTGGTTCTGGGCCATAAAGGTCGAGCCACCTCTCCCTTCCCACCGTTCCTAGACCTGGATCCAGGCCAGCAAGGTTCTTCTGTACATTAAAGCCTATCGTTCCCTCTGCCTGGTCTTTGTGGTAACTGGTAGTGCATTACAATTTAATGTACAGAAATTATCTCTCTGGTAATGGAGAAGCTGCTGCTCCCCTATTGGTTAGAAGTGGACCTCCAATCTCCAGGAAAGTCTGAACAGTATGAGCAGTGGATCAGCTGCTTCAGCAACTCCCTCGAGGCTGCTGAACTGGTCAACTCGGATGAAAAGGAGCTCAAAGTTCTGCAGAGTCGGCCAGAGAGCTTTCCAAACCATCAGGAACAGCGCGACTTACGCAGAGGCGATGGTTGAGCTTCGGGCCCTCTACAAGCCAACGGTCAATGATGTGTATTTGCGTTACCTCCTGTGTCCCAAAAACAACAACCTGGTGAGTCAGCTGAAGAGTTAATTTGTGCCCTGGTTATGCTGGGGAGAGACTGTAGGGGTAGTTCCACGGCTCCTGTACCAATGGCCCAGTGTGTCGAAGACCTGGTCCTGGATGCCTGTGTGTTGGGGTTGAGGTCTGACTACATAAGACAGCGCCTGCTCGAGGAAGAACAGTTGCCATTGAAGCGAGCCATACTGCTGGTAAGGACTCTAGACTCGGCCCAGCACCATGCGGAATCGATCGCGGGCAAAAGCGGGCCCTCTGTGTATGCGCCAAAAATGCCACCATTTTGGGAGATGGCCTCGAGAACAGCCGACCCGACCACAGCAGCAATGGTGATCGAGCATCAGAAGTGTTACTTCTGTGGACAGACAAAACACCCGTGCCAACTCTGCCCCGCGAGGGGTGTTAGCTGCTCCGGCTGCAGAAAGGGAGGACAATATCTGCAGGTATGTGAGGCTAGAACTTCCCCACGAAGCAGCGTGACATGTACAACCGACGAGCGAGCCCTGCCTACACTTCCGGTGCCGATTGCGTGCGTGGTGAGAGGAGCGCCATCTTACCTGCTGCCGCCCTTGTCCTCTGCATGGACTGCGCAGTCACAGCCCACTTCGCTGATGTCACTTCCACCTTCATCCTCGACCTCAGCAGCCATGACCGCATGGTCCCTGGAGAACCCAGGTCATGGTGGTCAGGGGTGGAGCAAGCCCCGGATGGTAATCGACTATAGTCAGTCAATTAACCGCTTCATCTAGCTGGATGCATACCCCCTTCCCCAGATAGCTGACATGGTCAATAGGGTCGCTCAATATCAGGTATTCTCGACTATTGACCTCAAGTCAGCCTATCACCAGCTTCCCCTCCACCCGAGTGACCGTATCTACACAGGCTTCGAGGCAGATGGTAAACTTTTTCATTTCCTTCAGGCCCCCCTTGGCGTCACCAACGGTGTCTCTGCATTCCAGAGGGTGTTGGACCAGATGGTGGAGGAGCATAGCCTGGCAGCGACGTTTCCCTATTTAGATAATGTTACCATCTGCTGCCATGATCAGCTGGACCACAACGCTAACCTTGCTAAATTTATGCGGACTGCAAAGTCCCATAATCTCACATACAATAAAGACAAGTGTGTCTTTAATACCATTCGCCTGGCACTCCTGGAATGTGTCGTGGCACATGTTGTCATTTCCCCAGACCCCGACTGCATGAGGCCCCTTATAGAGCTCCCAGTCCCGAACACCTTGAAAGCACTGAAGAAGTGCCTGGCGCTGTTCTCCTACTATGCACAAGGTTCCCATTATCGGCGGAAGCCCAGGCTGCATTCCATCTCATCCGAGGAGAAATCGCGAAGGCCACGATTCATGCCGTGGGCGAATCCATCCCCTTCCAGGTGGAGAGCGATACCTCTGACTTCGTGCTGGCCACCACACTCAACCAGGTAGGCAGGCCTGTAGCAGTTTTTCATGTACCCTTCACGGTCCTGAGACACGGCACTCCTCGGTTGAGAAGGATGCGCAGGTGATTGTTGAAGCCATTTGCACTACTACCTGGCCAGGAAAAGATTTAACCTGCTGACAGACCAGCATGCTGTCGCCTTTGTGTTCAATAAGAAACAGCGGGGTAAAATTAAAAATTACAAGATCCTGAGGTGGAGAATCGAGCTCTCCACCTACAAATATGATATCTTGTACCGGCCAGGTAAACTCAATAATCTGCCTGATTCTCCATCCTGGAGAACGTGCACCAGCATGTACCTCAACCATCTCCAAGCCCTACGCAATGCCCTTTGCCATCCCAGAGTTATGACACTGTTCCACTTCCAGATCTCAGCATTCTATGCCAGTGGTTAAGTCATTCAGGGCAGGGATGTGCAGTTCCAGGAGTGTCGCTCGCAGGCTAGGGGTTGCAGGGATTCTCGGCAACAAAGTGAAGGGAGGAAAATTTAGGGGGGATGTCAGGGTGTACTTTTTTTTAACACAGAGAGTTTTGGGTGCCTGGAGTGCTTTGCCAGTGGTGGTGTTGGAGACTGAAACAATAGGGGGAATTTAAGAGATTCTTAGATTCAGATTCACTTTCAGGTTTATTGTCGGAGTACATACATGACATCACATACAACCCTGTGATTCTTTTTATTGCAGGTGAGGCAGAATTGCCACTAATTGGGAGTCCAAAAAAACTGTATACATTGTATACATGTCGACAAATAAAGAACTGTAAACAGATAACAGAAGTAAACAAACTGACTGTGCAATACATAGAGAATTTTTTTTTAATCGAAGTGCGCAAGTAAGAGTCCTTAAATGAGTCCCTGATTGAGTTTGTCATTGAGGAGTCTGATGGTGGAGGGGTAGCAGTTCTTCCTGAACCTGGTGGTGCGAGTCTTGTGGCACCGATACCTCTTTCCTGATGGTGGCAGCGAGAACAGAGCGTGTACTGGGCGCTGTGGATCCTTGATGATAGGTGCTGCTCTCCGACGGCAGCATTCCTGTAGATGTTCTTGATGGTGGGGAGGGTTTTGCCTATGATGTCCTGGGCTGTGTCCACTACCTTTCAGAGGCCTTTCGCTCAGGGGTATTGATGATTCCGTACCAGACCGTGATGCAGCCAGTCAGCACACCTTCCACCACACCTCTGTAGAAAATTACCAAGTTCTCTGATGTCATACCAAACCTCCACAAACTCCTGAGGAAGTAAAGGCACTGACCTGCTTTCTTCATGATGCCATTGGTGTGTTGGGTCCAGGAAAGATCATCTGAGATGGTGACTCCCAAAAACTTAAATTTGCTCACCCTCTCCTCTTCTGATCCCCCAATGATCACTGGATTGTACACCTCTGGCTTTTCTTTCCTGAAGTCAACTATCAGCTCCTTAGTTTTGGTGACATTGACTACAAGGTTGGTTAGTGGTGCACCATTTGGCCAAATTTTCAATCTCCATCCTGTACGGTGACTTGTCATCTTAGGCACTTGGAGAAAGTAAAATAGAGGTTATAAGGTATGGAGGGTTTCGGTTTTTTTTTGGTAGATATATATGGGTTGGCACAACATCATGGTCAAAGGTCCTGGACCATGCTGCAATGTTCTAAGTAACTATGGAGGGGCCTGGATGAATGGTGGGAAGATTGAAGCTCCACCATCATGGGTGACAGGTAAATGAGACTCTGGGTTTGGGATGACCTGGCCTGCCAGCTACATTCCACTGCCAATTGACTGATCATACCTCCCGCATTCACCCCAAAGTTGCTCGTGTTATCACAAAGTGCGAGAGGTTCCAGCATCAATCCCTGTGGTACTCCACCGGTCCCAGAGAAACCATCACACTCTGTCGCCTCTCGTCAAGACAATTTTGGATCTGACTTGCTTTTTATTCCTGGATCTCTTGGACCAAAGGGTCTGTTCAGTGCTGTATGACACTGTGACTCAGTCTGTCCTGACCTGCTCCTGTGCCTCAGTCCTGGAGTACAAGCTTAGGACCCTGAATTTACAGGAACATGAGCTGGCATAGTTCATACCTGGACTTGGATCTCCCCACATCTCTGCACACCTTCTCCTCCAAGGAGACCACCCTTCCAGGCTGCTTCAAGGAAAGCAATTGGCAGTGACAAGAGAAGAAAAGAACATAATGGTTTAGTTTCAAGAAAAGATGCTGACATAAAGGCTTCATTCATCCCTCAGTCCATACGCCTACAGTGCAACTGATTGATAGTGTTTTATTTTGTATCTCATTGCATGAAATTAGTTTAAAGAATTAATTCATCTTGATAATGTCATGTGTACGAAGTGAAACACGAAAGTCTGCAGACTTTTCTAGCTCTCAACCCTCCCTCTGGTTTCCCCAGTCCCCCACTTTCTCCCCTCCCACACTGTCCCCCCAACACCCTCCCTCATGCCCACCCTCCCATTACCACTTCTGATCTGTGTAAGTTCAGAAAAGTTCTTTGGTTCACAGTCCAATCTCTCTTCTCATTCCTCCAAGTTCACTGTTTGCAGGCAATTTTTATACTGTGCACAGAATTTAACATTTTTAGAGTTCACCAGGCTTTGGTGCTTGAAAAGTAAATGGTTACCACTCAGGAAGGTTCTTGTCAGTTTTCAGAGAGAGATTTGTTGTTCCAGGACCTCCACAACTGATGTACTTCCATCAGCCACTTTAGAGTCTTTCTGATGAAACTTGCCCCCTTCAGGGTTCTCCAGTTGATAACCTCTTTCTTTCAGGTCACCACAGAGTTCCTTTTTGTTTCTATTATTCCAAGTGAAACATTAGATAGTCAGTCCTATCCTCTTGCATGAACCACAAGGGGTTTGAACAGACCATCTTCAAAATGGGACTTTCCACAATCTTGCCAGCTTGTCCTGTTCCAGTCCCAGCTGGTTCTGCTGCCTGTAACACTGTAGAAGAAGTCTCTCACTCTTAGAGAGAAAGCCTGTTTGACTCGCTCTGCTGGCAAAACCACATGACCCTCTTACACACATTACATACACAAGCGCTTAGAATTAGAAGGGGGTTATGTTAGGTTACTTAAGTCAATAGTGATAAGTTAAAGTGTGATTCTATTTTCATGTTTAAAGATAAATAAAAGCAATTTTGGTTTAAGTAACCATTTGTCTTGGTGAATGTATATTGCTGCTGGGTTTTGGGGTCCTCTGGGCTCGTAATATTTCTCACTGCTAACTTTGGGCAGAAGGTACAGAAGCCTAAACACCAGCACCTCTAAGTTCAAGAACAGTTTCATTGCGACAAGATTAGATTTCAGATTTATTGTCAGAGTACATACAGTACATGGCATCACATACAAACTGAGGTTCTTCTTCCTGCAGGTGAGGCAGAATTAACACTTATTGGTAATGCAAAAATAACTACACGGCATTCACACATAAGCAAATAAAGAACTGTAAACAGATAATGAAATGTAAATAAACTGACTGTGAAATAAAGAGAGAATTTTTTAAAATCAATAAAATGCAAAGGTTAGAGTCCTTAAATGAGTCCCTGATTGAGTTGGTCATTGAGGAGTCTGATGGGGGTAGTCTGAACCTGCTGGTGGGAGTCTTGAGGCACCGATACCTCTTTCGAGAACAGAGCGTGTGCTGGACGCGGTGGATCCTTGATGATCACTGCTGCCCTCCGACGGCAGCATTCCCCGTAGAGGGTCTCGATGGTGGGGAAGGTTTTGCCTGTGATGTCCCAGGCTGATGACAACAGCTAACAGAATCCTGAACCTCCCCTTATTCACTAATCAGGATACTCATCATTAATCAAGTCATGTTGGCACCAGGATCGCTGTGAATATTTACAGTATATCTAGCATGTGTTTATTGTCTCTTTTAATTTAATTCTTTATAGGTGCCTGTTCTGCTGGCTACAATTAATAATTTGGCTGCAAATGTATGATAATAGACATTATCATTATCCCCCTGTTGGATCGTTCTGAGCAAGTTCTATATGGGTCACCCTATCAAAGACCCCCAACCCTGTCTAGGCTCAATTACTTTCAGGGAGAATGGTTTCCAAAAGGATGTGCACATCTCCCACAGTTCTTTTCAAATAAAGACCATAAGATATCGGAGCAGAAGGAGGCCATTTGGCCCATCAAGTCTGCTCTACCATTCCATCGTGAGCTGATCCATTCTCCCACCCAGCCCCACTTCCCTGCCTTCTCCCCAGAGCTTTTGATACCAATCTCTGCCTTAAGTACTACTCAACAACTTGGCCTCTGCAGCCACCCGCAGTAGCAAAATCCAGAGAGGTTCACCACTCTCCGGCGAAGGAAATTCCAACGCATCTCGACGAAATGGGCACTCTTCATTCCTGAAGCTGTGACCCTTCGTCTTAGACTCCCGGACCATGCGAAAATAACTTTGCCACATCTACTCTGTCCGGGCCTTGCAATATTCGAGATGCTTTTATGAGGTCCCCCCTCATTCTTCTGAAGTCCAAGAACCGTCAAATGTTCCTCATGTGCTAATCCTGTAATTCCAGGAATCATTTCATTACTGTGAATCTTCTCTGAATTCGCTCCAACGACAGCACATCCTTTCCCAAATACGGAGCCCAAAACCTCACCCCGTACTCCAAGTGAGATCTCGCCAGCACGAATGGAGGACAGAATTAAAAGCAAAATACTGCAGGTGCTAAAAATAGAACATCGAACAACACAGGAACAGGGATTATGATTCACAATCCCTGCACCGAAAATAATGCTTTGTCTTTTCTGCCAATACATACTCCAGATCCCTGCATTTCCCGCATTATCTAAATTCTTTTTACATGCTCCTATCACGTCTGGTTCTCTTGTTATCCTTGGCAACCCTTTTCCAAGCACTTACCACACTCATTTTTTTTTTAAATGACCCAACACATCTCCTTTAAACTTTCCCCCTCCCACCTTAAACACATTCCCTCCAGTATTTGAGGTTTTTATCCGGGGGGAGGGGTAAAGGTTTTGATGGTCTGCCCTATGCCTCTCATAGTTTTACAAACCTCTACCATCTCTCCCCTAAGCCTTCAGAGAAAACAATCCAAACTTGTCCACCCTCACACAGAAAGTGGTGGGAGTGTGGAACGAGCTACCAGTGGAACTGGTGATTTTTAAATGTTTATGAAAAATTTGGACAAGTACATGCATTGGAGCAGTACAGAGGGGGAATGTACTGGATGGGATAAGGCAGAAAGATAGTTCGGCACAGACTAGAAAGCCCGAAGGGTCTGCTTTCTGTGCTGAAATGATCTGCTGTTTTATGGTTCTCTCCTTGAAGCTCATACCCCTGGTGAATCTCTTCTGCACCCTTTCCAAATTTGACATCAAGGCAGAAAATGCAGGAAGAGATCAGCAGATCCGGGAACATCTGTGGAGGGGGAGGTCAACAGGTATTGCTTCACGGTCTGGCCTGCTGACCATCTCGAGCATTCAGTCTCACTGGGCTGCTGGCCTGGAAGAGATTACGGAGAAGGAGAGCTCCAAAGAATGGGAACATGAAAATCAGGACACTGGTGTCCTGGTGAGCCATAATGAGCAGAGAGAAATGCTGGTTCCCACGTTAGCCTCATCAGTCACCTCAGAGCCCACGTAGAATAGAATTAAGTCATCCTCACTCCCCAGGGACTGCCAAAGAGGAATTATTCTCTGTGTCTACATTGACAACACATTTTGTATCTGTCAGTAATGCAACACAAATCAATGCTTTGCAGTTCAATTTCACACTGCCAAATGTCTTCTAAGCACATTTTAAACGGACAAATTAACTAATAAAAATACATAAATCATTAAAATTAACAGGATGTGCCATTGCCTGCTGCAGTCGCAGAGGGCCTGCTGAGAGGTTGAAGATTACTAGAGCAGTCCCAATTCAGTGCAGCAGATGCAAGGTTTATCTTTCCACTTCTTCCTTCCTTGCCATCCAGGGGCCCAAATGGTCCACATAACATCAGAGCAGAAATAGGCCATTCAGCCCATTGAGCCTGCCCCGCAATTTAATCATGAGCTGATCCATTTTCCCACTCAGCCCCATTGCCCCAGCCTTCACTCCCTGACCTTAGTGATGTCCTGGCGGATCAAGAATCTGAAGCAACGACTTCCTCCCAGTGCAGTGAAAGGCATGCAGCACTCACTCGTGCAGTCTCCTCGTCACTGGGGGAGCCGGGCGCTGGTTGGGGGGGGGGGCCAGCTTCACACCCAGTGCCCCTGCATTCAGTCCGTGGCACCTGCCACTTTAATTCTCCGCCCCACTCCGCCCCCCCCCCCCAACCTCCTCCACACCTCGGACACATCAGTCTGTGTATCCCGTACTGTCGCAACAAGGACCCGGTGCAAATTCAAGGAATTGGAATGGTGTAAGAGTCCAAAGACAGTAAGTCGGAGAAATAAACTGAGGATCAGCCTTGCGTCTTTTGTAAATTGGGCACCTGATCTGCAAGATTATATTTTTTGCTCCTTTAAAGTTCAATGCGAAATATTTCAGGCAGCCTCAAACCACATCCAAATGGCTTGTACTTAGATTCAAATTGGCACTAAGCTGTGTGTCTCATATCGAGGGGGTCATGAGTCTCAGAGAATGCAGTTAACATTATTGGATGAAACTAGCCTTGTGCCAGTAGACATTGGCAGGGAAGAGCTTACTTGTGCAAAACGATTAACATAATTAAGCTTTGATCACAGGGGCAATTAGCAAAGCTCTGAGCAGTGACTTGAGCAGAATCGGTTTCCCCTGCATTTGGAGATGGGCAGCAAGATGTTGGAGATCTAAGTGTGACAGAAGGTTAATCTTGGTAAGGCGGCGATCCGAGACCAAACATCGTGAAGAAGAGCACCTCCATGCCTCTCCTTCCTCAGGAGTTTGTGGAGTTCGGTATGACATTCGAAACCTTGGCAGTGGATAGTGTGCAGGCCGGCTGCATCACGGCCAAGTACGGAGGCACCAGTACCACTGAGTTGAAAGCCCTGCAAAAGGGTTGCGGGCACAGCCCAGTATATCACAGCAGGCAAAAGTCTCCCCTCCATCAAGAAAATCAGCATGGAATGCTGACGTCAGAGAGCAGCAGCAGTCATCAAAGATCCACACCATCCAGGACACGCTCTGTTCTCGCTGCTGCCATCAGGAAAGAAGTGTAAGTACCACAAGACTCACACCACCAGGTTTAGGAACAGTTGCTCCCCCTCCACCATCAGACACCTCATCAAGCACCTCAATCAGAGACTCATTTAAGGACTCTTACTTTGCACTTTATTAATTATTGAATGTTGATTTTCACTTTTGCACAGTCAGTTTGTTTACATTTCTTTCTTTGTTTACATTTCTCTCTTTCGTATTCATGTCTTTTCTTGAGAGCAGTTTTTTTTTGCACCATCGATAATTGGAACTTCTACCTGGCCCACAGGAAAAAGAATCTCAGGGTTGTATGTGATGTCATGTATTTACCCTGGCAATGAATCTGAACTTTGATGACATGCACAGAGATCACCAAGTTGCATTGGAAGGTGGGGAGAGTTGAGGAGTCGGACACCACAGAAGCAGGCGGGGAGAGTCATGGAGTCATATGCACCACAGAAACATGCCTTTTAGCCCATCATGTCCACGCTGGAAACCATGCACCCAATGTTGCCCTTAGCCTACCCTGCCTTGGTAATTCAAATACTTGTCTAGACAGGCCTTTTAATGCCACTACTCTACATTGACTAGTACATTGGTGCTGCTTATGCATCCATGATGAGCTCATTGACTTTATCCACTTTGCTGCAAACTTCCGCCTCAAATTCACTTGGTCCATCTCCAGCAACACTCTCCCCTTTCTCATTCTCCTTAACTCCATCTTGGGAGACAAACCCCTTTCAGACATCTTCTACAAACCCACCAACTTCCACGGCTACCTCAAATACACCCTGTTTCCTGTAGGAATTCCATTTCTCTCTCTCAGTACCTCCGTCTCCATCGCATATGTTCCCAGGTCGAGTGGGAAGGGAAGGTTGAGAACCACCGCTCTGGACCCAATTGTTTCTGAAATATTTTGCTTGAGAAAAATTGTCTTTGGCCCATTTCCTTTGGAGTTCTGAAACCGTACACATAACGAGTCAATGAGGTACGATTAAAACAGTTGTTTTCAAACTTTTTCTTCCCACCCACTTACTACCTTAAGCAATCCTTTACTAATCACAGAGTGCCTATGGCATAGGGATTACTTAAGGTGGAATGTGAGATTAGGGGGACAGTTTGAAAACCACTGGTTTAAAGTAAAAACACACAAAGCTGGAGAAACTCAGCAGGTCAAACAGTGTCCTTTATGTAGCAAAGGTAAAGATACTTAACCAAAGCGTCAAGCTTGAGCCCTTCATCAACATACCTTGATGCAGGGCTCAAACCCAGAACATGGGTTCTGTATCCTTATCCTTGCTACATAAAGGACACTGTTTGACCTGCTGAGTTTCTCCAGCCTTGTGTGTTTTTACTTCAATCACCGTGTCTGCAGACCTTCACTTCTCTCTTTATCCCTGTCACCTTTCCTCCAGCTCTTCCTCTCTCTCTCTCTCCCTCTCTCTTTCTCTCTCTCACTCACACTCTCTCTCTCCCTTTCACTCTGATTCTTTTCCTCCAGCTCTTCATTGACAGAGCGCCACCCCTTCCCCTGATCAATTCTCACCTTTCTAGTCAAATCAAGTCACCTTTATCTATCGCTCATACCACGCTCGCTCGGTAAAGACAAGATAGTGTTTCTCCAGAACTATGGAGCATATTTACATAAATATAAGTTAGAATAGAATTTAAACATTAAAATATTAAGATGTATACAGTAAAGGTCCACGGTATGCTATCCATATGTGTTCTGGGAGTTCAGGAGTCTGACAGCTTGGGGAGGAAAAACTGTTGCCTAATCTGGACATAGGGTCCCGAGTGCTACAGTACCTCCTACCAGATGGCAGAAGGGAGAACAGTTTACATGAGGGGTGTGTGGAGTCCTTCACAATGTTTATTGCCATTGTTGAGTGTTGTAGATGCCCTTCACAGTAGGAAGAGAGCCCCAATGATCTTTTCCACTGACTTCACTATCCTCTTCAGGGTAGTGAAGACCGAGGTGGTGCAGCATCCAAACCAGGTGGTGATGCAGTTGCACAGTTTGCTCTCAATTCTGTAGAATGCAGTGAGGGTAGAGGGAGGGAGATGGACTTTCCTCAGCCTTCGCAGGAAGTAAAGGTGCTGCTAGGCTTTCTTGGTCAGGGGGTTGATGTTTTGGGACCAGGTGAGATTCTTCACCAAGTGCACACCAAGTGAACTTGAACCTCTTGATGACATCAATGGTGGAGCTGGCCAGCAGAGCGTGGTCCCCCCGGCCCCTCCTAAAGTTGACAACCATCTCTTTTGTTTTATTAACGATCAGATACAGATGGTTGTCTCTGCACCAGTGCGTTAGCAACTGCACTTCCGCTGACTCCTCATTCTGACTAACAAGCCCCACCACGGTAATGTCATCCTTGAACTTGATGCTGTGCTTCAAGCTGCGTTTAGCTGCACAGTCGTAGTCAGCAGAGTGACTAAGCACGCAGCCCTGGGGCCCCCTGTGCTCAGTGTGGGTCTTGGAAGTGCTGTTACCGATCCGGACTGCTTGAGGTCTCCCCGCCAGGAAGTAAAGAATCCATTTGCAGAGGGAGGTGTTTAGACCCAACAGGTCCAACTTCCTTATCTGGTACTGAGGTATGACTGTATTGAACACCGAACTGAAGTTGATAAGCAGCATTCAAACATGCGAGTCCTTATTTTCCAGGTGGATGAGGACTAGATGGGAGGCAACGGCGATGACATCATCCATAGAGCAGTTGGGTCTGCCTGCGAACAGCAGGACGTCCAGAGATGGGAGCAGCAGGAGCTTCATGATACCCAATGCGAACCTCTCAAAGCATTTCATGATGATGGACATGAGTGCGACAGGGCAGTAGTCACTGAGGAAGCCACACAGACGACTTCTTCGGCACAGGGACAATGGTGGTGGCTTTGAAGCACGTTTGGATCAGGGAGATGTTAAAGATGTCAGCCAGCTGAGCCGCACATCCCCTGAGCACTCTGCCGGGGATGTTATCCGGTCCAGCAGCTCTCCGTGGGTTGACCTTGCCTATCCCCTCCTCTCCTGTCCTCCTATCCATGTCCAATTAGCACCTTTTGCCCTGTTGGTCTGTACTCCTCCCCCTGCCCTTTCTTTCCTTCTCACCCAGCCTTTTTATCCAGGTGCCTGTTTGAAAGTCATGCAGGCTCATACCTTGAAGAAAGGCTCAGGTCTGGAACATTGGAAATATATCTTTATCTCCTCTGGACACTGCGTGACCTACTGTGCTCCTTTTACTACAATCACAGACTTCCACGTTTCATGAACGACTGCCAATACATTTCCAAGTGGTGCACCATTTAGAGAAGAACCAACTGGCGGTGCCTTGGCTCCTTTGTGCCTGCTGCCCTTGACGTAGAGGCTGAAGGTTGGAGAGACTAGAGGGGGGAACAGCAGTGCCTATGGCCATCATGGTGCCCCAGTGGAGGCCCATCTGCTGGGGACCAGCGATTCAAGTGGCCAATCAAGGTGTGCTGCAATGCTACTCATCTCCCTGAGGGGTTATTGGAAGCTGAGCTCATTCAGGCAAATGGAGAGTATCCCATTGTGCTTCTGGCTTTGTGGAGCAACAAAGTAAACAAAACTGTGTAAAAATCCGAGCATTACAACACGCAATGGAGAAGGGGTCCATTGGTTCTTCACATCTCAACTCAAGTCAATAAACATGAGCTCAAGGCAGTTCTTCTGAACAGAGGTTTTTAAATTGAGATCTACAGCATGGTAACAGGCCCTTCTGTCCCACAGGCCCATGCCCCACCTTTGCGTTGGGAAGAGTATCAGGTTGGTGGATTCACAGACAGACGAGTCTGGACACTAGTGTTACAATCACAGGACACTTTAATGAACACACAGGAGACAAACAGGGGAGAACGTCAAACAATGCTCAATTATTATACAGGTAGTTCCCGACTTGAGTTCTATGTGACTTACGACCGTCTTATATAAAATATGTATAATTTACACGGTTTATGTTGTATTTGACAAACTATAACAGGGATTCATGCGCGAGAGTTAAGGATGCGCTTTCAATATTGTCGTGGCGCTTAACTCTCGCGCATGCACCAACTGAACTCCAATACGCGAACCCACCAAAGGCCCGTGCATACACCAACTGAAGACTCACACATGTGCACAGGAATCAAGATGACCACACCCAGCCTCGGGACCCTGGAACACTGACTAACAAGGAAAGCATGGACCAGAATGTGGAAAGATTCAACAAATTCAGGAAGCTTTAAGTTGTTAACATCAAATGTACGAAGAAAAGATTTGATTAAAAAATTTGGTTTAAGACTTCAGTACAATTCCGACTTTCATCCATTCCGAGATAAGGCTGATTCTTCAGTCCCCATTATGGTCGTAATGAGGACTACCTGTATTACTAAGTCGCCTCTCAGTAATGGAATACACTATTGTTTTCAATGCATCAATTCTGCAGTATAGACATTCACATCAGATCTAGGTTGGACTCTGATACCAGTGGCTACCTGTACTCTACACACTCACACACATGTGCAACAGGGACTTTCACACACACTCCCAGTTCCATGTACCAACAGGGGTGCGGATCTCTGAAAGCACTGATCTGTCGCAGTAATACGGCTCATCTTAAGTGTAGTGCACAGCCAGCGATGTCCACAGCAATGTAGGGCAATGTCTGGGGCTTGGACCATGAGGCAGAGAGAAAGAAATGTGTGATGCCTCAATATTTTGTGCAGTTCTGATCTGGGTGCCTGGCCAATAGTGACCCAAGGTAATTTAAACGAGCCAACGGCAAGGTGTGCACTAATGGGTGGCTGGACTTCAACCTTGATTGGCAGGTGGCGTGACTTCCGAATAGGTTTCAGAAAGGCAGGACACGTGACCACCCCCAAGCCACAATATTCCAGACAGGCCCAGGGGCCACGTGTTTCTCCACAATCCACATATAACACCCCCAAATGCTCCAATTAACCTACAAGCCTTTTTGAAGGGTGGGAGAGCTGCTCATACAAACTCACCATGGCTTTACTATTTATTTAACAAACAATAGTTATTTATTTTAGTATTTGTATATACATACTTTGCACATCTATTCTTTGTCTAGATATGTGTTTGCTGTGTTTTGCACTGAGGACCGGAGAATGCTGTTTCATCATTTGGATGATAATTAAATTTGAGCTTGAACTTGAAACCTGAGCACCTGGAGAAAACCCACGCAGGTCACAGGGAGAACATCCAAACCCATTGCAGACAGCTCCAGGTTCAAACCCAGATTGTTAGCGCTGAAAAATCATTGCAGTAACCGCTACACTAGCCGTGCTGCTCTTAAACTCCAAATATGAAGAGAAGAACTATAGAGATAGGCTTTCTTGGTTCATGAGAACAACCCACGAAATGAAAGTGTTAGTAAATGAATAGCATTTGGTTACTCTGGGTCTGAATTTACTGGAGTTTCGAAGAATGGGGGAGGGTGATCTCATTAGCCCCTTTTGTCACTGCCAACCCTCCTGGGGAACGATAAGATTTGCAAGGTGTCCTGACCCCGGGAGCATTTCACACAGCACCATTATTTGCAGGTAATTCTGGGAACATCGCGCGTGATACAGTACGTACTCACCAGAAGGCACACAGACGTCTAATTGCACAGTTAGCAATGGAGAACAGATTTGATTTTGAATGCTGGGCCTGCAAAACTGTGGTTGTATTATAAACCAGACAAGTCTCGTCAGCAAAGTTATCAATCCTGTGTTAGAAACACTGGCTGAAGAAGCCCACTGTTTCACAGAGCACATGAAGTGAATGAGGGAGGAGGAGGAGACAGATAGGCAGGCTGAGTTGTGTAGTCAGAGACGTGAACGGAGGCTTATTCTGACATTTTTTGAGTGCACACATTGGCTAATTTCCCACCACTGAGACACACCACGCAGGCACTGGCATCACCCGGTTGGACTGGTTGTCGAAGTGCCAAGCTCGAACCACTTCCAAGGAGTAGGAGCACAGAAGGGCTGGAGGAACTCACCTGGTCTCAGGAGCTCGTACCTTGAGGAAGGCCTCAGGCCCGAAACATCGGTTATATCTCTCTAGTCCCTGGGGACACCGCGAGACCGACTGAGTTCCTCCAGCATTTCTGTGCCTCTACTGCGACCACAGTGCCTGCAGACCTTTGCGCTTCGCCCCACTTCTGAGGAGCGAGCCACGAACACGTCAGGTAGATCCACCAGTAGACGGCCTGGTGGAGAGGTAGAAGCGGCTCGACACTTGAGCCATCTGGCCTGCCCTGATGGGGGTAGCATCAATGAGCAGAGGCAGAGGGTCCTGCCTTCCTACAGAGGCTGAGGGATCAATCAAATGACCGGTGGAGAAGAGGTGGACTTTTTAATTTATTGTCCCTTCCTGATACCATTAAGTTTCTCTTTTGGATGAGGACCAGGCTTCTTATGTTTAATGAACACTGATCCAAGGCTTTCCAGTTGTCTTTAGTTAAGTACAAGGGGTTTTACTAGAAGGTGAATTTCTTCTTTGTTTTTTTTCTCTTTGGGGAGATGAAGATACTATTAACATGTCCTGATTGTTGAATATTGTAATCTTTTTAATTATGTATCCTTATTCTCTCAGCCCTTTAAAAGAATAGACATGAAGCAAAACAGGACTTTGAAGGCTTCCTAAATTCACGGAGTAATATATTGGCCCCAGAGGGAGCTCTGTGATAACAAAGTTGGCACCAGAACCCTAATGGATTTCAGAAACTGTGAAATGTGAAGGGTGAATGCAACGCAGAAATGGAATGCTTAACCATATGTTTTGTGACTTTTTAGACTAATTAACCATACAATAACAAGATAAGAATTGTGATTACCCAAGCCAATATTTGCAGGGTACATTTGTCCTCCCTCACTTCTTCATTTGCAGCCGCATTTTTGCTGCTAATGTACAAACACTCCTCCCGAAATAAACGTCCCCAGGGGAATGAAATGTCGGACTCGGGTCCAGATTGATTAATGGCTGCTCACTCAGAGACTCAGTGAGAAGGAACGTGTGGTTTTAAGAGCTCAAGTAGCGCAGGGAAAGGATTCATTACCAGCCCAGCCCCCGTCATCAGATCAATTAGATAAATAGGAAATTGCGTGGAAAGCAGAATTTCTAAAAGGGTTCAGTTCACGAGTCCTGAAAAATGGATTGCAAGAAAAATTGGCTTTTTTTTTTAAAACCTACCGTATTGGCAGCCTGCACAAGCACCTGGTACTGATTTCGAATGCATTTTCGTTTAATTCTGAGTCACAGCGAAGTTTGGCTCTGAGAACGGAGTTGCCTTTCCCTGTGCTCTGGCCGCCTCCTCTGCAGGGCGGGACTCAGGAGAGGAGATGCCAGGAGGCGATTTCAGGTTCTGCTCATCTCCTCCCAACCCACAACTCCTTGCAGACAGAAAAAGAAACTCTGGGGGTTGTGGTGCCTGTTAGGCAGAATCAGACACACACAAGGTAAAGACTGAACAACAGGCTTTAATCCACAAAAACCTCCACAGAGCCAGGATGGCTGTGGCTGGAGCAACTCAGTGCAAGGCCTCGGGAGGCCGGCGCAGGCTCATATCCCGGAGGGTGATTGACACCCGACCGGATGGGGCTTAATCCATTCAGGCCGACTGATTGGAAACCGGCCAGGTGTCCTGTCCCATTACACTCCTGCAGGTACAGAGGTTGCCCCCTGCAGGACATTCACCCCCTTCTTTAAAATTGTCCCGGGGGGGACGGCAGTAACAAGGAATCACACCCACTATGTACATATGATATTTACAGGTTGAGACGATTCGGCAGCCGTTGGGGTCTCTTTGACCGTCATAGGACTGGCTCCTGGTCACTGATCAGAGTGGAAGTGGGGGGGCTGGCGGCAGGGGTGTGTGTGGCTGGTGTGGTGTCACACGGAGGGGTGGCCGGGATCAACGTATGCGGGTGGTATTGGATGGATGGGGCGTGGGTTCATCTCCTAAGGCTGAAGTGGTCCCCTGGTGGTCAAGGAGGCCCTGCCTGCCCCCTAGCTGCCTGGGGACAGGGATGTATGCCCAGTCAGCGTCATCTTGGGTTGGAGGGTGGCGTGGTGTGGTGGGTGCTCCTGCTAGTGCCAGGTCCCTGGTTGAGACAGTGTCCTCCCTGCCACGGCCGACCCTAATGTAAGCGTAGTTATGGTTTGCATGAAGGAGGAAAATCTCCTCCATCAGGCCTTCGGCCTTGTGTGTCCGTACATGCTTACGCAGAAGCACCGGTCCCGGGGACGTGAACCATGCTGGGAGTGACATTCCAGTTGACAATCTCCTGGGGAATCAGAACAGATGTTCGTGAGGGGTCTCATTGATAGCAGTGACCAAATGGCATGGAGCACCTCGGGCAGGGCGTCCTGCCAGAATTCAACAGCCCACCCTTTTGACTTGAGAGCCAGGAGGACTGCCTTCCAGACTACCCCATTCTTGCATTCCACTTGCCTGTTGCCTCTCAAGTTATAGCTTGTCGTGCGACTGATTGTGATACCCCTCGCCATCAGGTACTGGCGCAGCTCGTCGCTCATGAAACTAGACCCCCGGTCGCTGTGGATGAAGGCGGGGTAGCAAAACATGGAGAAGATCTGCCCCAGGGCCCTGATGACGGTGGCAATGGAGATGTCCGGACAAGGGCTGGTGAAAGGGAAGCGTGAGTACTCGTCCACTACCGTGAGGAAGTAGACGTTTCAGTTCATGGAAGGCAGGTGCCCTTTGAAGTCTATGCCGAGATGCTCGAAAGGCTGAGTAGCCTTTACAATGTGGGCCTGGTTGGGGGGGGGGTGTGAAGAAGCGGGGTTTACACTCCGCACAGACCCGACAGGCCTCTGCCATGTCCCTGACATCCCTGATGGTGTACGGCAGATTTCGAGACTTAACGGAATGGTACAAACGGGTGTCGCCCGGATGGCTGATGGACTCATGCAATGCCTGCAACCTGTTGTCATGCATAGATACGCAGGTGCGAGAGAGGGCATCGGGGGAGTCATTAAACCACGGGGCGGTACTGGATGTCATAGCTGTAGGTTGCTACTCTCCTACTCTGAAGGAGCTTGACTCTCCAGCGCAGAATCTTGTCATTCTTTATCTTGCTCTTGTGGGAAGAGTTAAACATGAACGCCACAGTCCGCTGGTCTGTGAGGAGCATGAATCTCCTGCATCCTTTCCAGATCTGGGCTGACGACTCCATGGGCTACGATGTACCCCAGGATGGTGAGGAGGGTGGTGCTGAACACACACTTCTCCTTGTCGTAAGTGAGGTTCAGCTCCGCGGCCGTCTGGAGGAATTTTTACAGGTTAGCATCATGGTCCTGCTGGTCACGGCCACAGATAGTGACATTATCCAGATATGGGATCATCGCCTTCAGCTTATGCCGGTCTACCATGCGATCCATCTCCCGCTGGAAGACCCTGTTCGTGACCCCAAAAGGAACCTGGCGAAACTGGTACAGGCGCCCATCTGCCTCAAAGGCTGTGTGGGGCTTATCCTTCGGGTGGATAGGGATTTGGTGATACGATGACTTCAGGTCAATCGTGGAGAAAACCCAGTAGCGGGCTATCTCATTGACCATGTCGGAGATCCCCAGCAGGGGGTAGGCATACAGCTGGGTGTACTGATTAATGGTCTGGCTGTAATCCACGACCATCCTTGGCTTACGTCCCCCTTTGACCACCAGACTTGGGATCTCCAAGGGATGTTACTGGGCTCTATAACACCTTCCGCCAGGAGTCGCCGCAGCTCCACCTTGATGAAGTCCCTGTCTGCAGTGCAATAGCACCTACATCTGGTGGCAATCGGCTTGCAGCCTAGCGCAAGATGTGGGAAGAGTGCCGGTGGGGTGATGCGCAGTGTGGAGAGGCCGCAGGTTGGCCGGAGCTGGTAGGTTGGCATGCTGTGCAATGTGAGTGGAGGTTGGTGCCCCCCGAAGGCAAGGGTGACACTCTGCAGGTGGCACTGGAAATCCAGGCCCAGGAGGAGTGATGCGCAGAGTTTGGGCATGACCAGGATCCTGAATCCTGTGTAAGTCTCCCCTCCCACTGTTATATCAACTGAGCAGTGCTCAAAGGTACCAACAGTCTTGTCCTTGGTGGCGAGAGCGATCGAGCAGGTGGGGGGGTGCACCTTTAACCTTAGGGAGTGGGCCACTCTTGGGTGAACGAAGCTCTCGGTGCTGCCACTGTCCAACAGGCACTTTGTTACCTGTCCGTTGACTCACACGTCAATCATCGAGCGCCCGAGATCTTGAGGAATGTTCCTGGTCAGTGTGGTGGCAGCCAGGACCATCTTGGAGTCAGAGTTTTCGCTCTCCGGTGGGATGGGGAGCATTGATAGGGTGGCCTGGTCATTGCCTGTGTTGACCACGTCAACATCGGTCATGAGGTGCAGCATGCGGTAGCCGATGGCCTCCGGAGGTGTGGGGAGCGTCGGTATGGAGGCCTAATCATCATCCATGTTGACCACGTCATTCTCAACATCGTTGAGGGCCCTCCGTGTCGGGCGCTGCCTGGCCCAAGATGACGGCGGAACATGGGGAGCCACTGCATGGCTGGCCTTCTTCCCCAGCCATGTCCGCTGCGCCGGGGGAAGCGATGTCATCATGGCCGGTGGCAGTGACGTCATTACGTCAGCCAGAAGTGACGTCCCGCCGTGAGCCGGAAGTGATGTCGCTGTAGTTCTCAGCAAGTGGTGAGGGCGAGGGCTGGTGCAGATGCTCGTGGCACATGCTGCGACGGTTGCTGGTGGGGCTGGATGTTATGCGGTCGAAGTCAGGGAAGACGGAAGTCATCGCGGGGACAATGGCACCGTCTGGCCCGCGCACATGGGGATGTCCATGGGGGAGGTAGGGAGGTCATAGAGAGCCGCTGAGCTGCCAACAGGTTTAGAGAGGCACACTTTTGCAAAGTGGCCTTTCTTGCCGCATCGGGAACAATAGAGGTTCCTAGCTGGGCAGTTTTTGCATGATCGTCGATTTGTCCTGCACCAGGACCCACAGTCCTTACAGGGGCACCGGGTGCCTGCCACAGCCATGATCTCCTCCCCAGCTCAGCCTGCGGCTGCAGCTGCAATGTGAGAGGGCCATGAGGGAGCCTGGGGAATACCAGAATTGAAGGCTTCAACATGTGGGGCTGGTGCTTCCAGGGTTTGGACCACTTCCACAGTCCTGGTTAGGGCATAGATGTTGTCCTCCAGCAGCTTCTGCCAGATGGCCCTCGAGCATAGCCCTCGGACGAAGGCATCCCGGATCAGCCTCTCTACCTCCTCTATACCTACCCTGGGTTCAGGCAGACACGGTCGGGCCAACTCTTGCAAGTGTCCCAGGTAAGACTCAGCTGACTCCTTGGGTTGCTGGGCTCAGATGTTGAGGAGGTACCTTGCACAGACCACATTCATGAGGGCTTGTACAAGTTCTCAAGAGTTTCCATTGTGGTCTGGTACGTGGTGGAGCCTTTAGTTACCTGGAAGGCTCGGGGACCCAGCTTTGACAGGAGTAGGACCAACCTCTTCCGATCGGAGTCCAGGATGTCGCCCTCGTGTGCCTCAATGATTGCCTCGACTGCGTGCTGCCAGATCTCGAAGCATGTCTGGACTTCCAGGTGGTGTGGGTCGACCTCGAGGTTCCCTGCGCACAGGAGTTTTTCCATGGCAATTACAATTACTAAGAAATTTTGTGGATTAAATTGTGGTGCGCTGTCAGACAGAATCAGACACACACAAGGAAAAGACTGAACAGCAGACTTTAATCCACAAAAACCTCCACAGAGCCAGGCTGGCTGTGGCTGGAGCAACTCAGTGTGAGGCCTCGGGAGGCCGGCACAGGCTTATATCCCGGAGGGTGATTGACACCCTACCGGGTGGGGCTTGATCCATTCAGGCTGACTGACTGGCAGCCGGCCAGGTGTTGTCCTTTCCCCTTACACTCCTGCAGGTACAGAGGTTGTCCCCTGCAGTAGGATGGTGCTGTACCACCACAGGGGGAAAGCGAGTTCTGAACTAATTGCAAGAAGTGGGAATAAATCTTAAGCTGTGAACAAACTAGCTTGCGCCCACGAAGCAAACAGTTCCTTTAGGAGTGTCCAGGTCAGTGTGTAAACCTTCTATGTTCCAGCCTGTGACCATTCTCTCTGATAAATCCTGAAGAGAGGTGGAACCCAATCTCCATTTACAGTATAATCGTGACTGAATATTCAGGGAAGGTTAAAACTCACTGGCATATTATTTTTAGAGAATGGTTAGAAACACAAAAAAACTAAGAGCAGGAGAAGGCTATTCAGCTCTTCGAGCGTACACCATCACCATTCAATATGGTCATGGCTGATCATACCAGTACTCTACTCCGGCTTTCTCTCCATACCTTTGGATCCCTTGAGCCATGATGGCTACCTCCAACTCCCTCTGGAATATACATATTGGTCAGGCTTCAACTACTTTCTGCGGCAGGGACTTCCATGGGTTCACAGCTCTCTGAATGAAATGGTTTCTCCTCATCTCTGTCCTAAATGGCCTCCTCTTTCACTTTCAAGGGAATTTTCTTCCTGCATCTAATCTGTCTGGAACTACAAAGCGAGGGTGAGCATCTTGATGGCTGAGATGCTTCATTAACCGATGAGCTGAACACCTTCTAAGCCCACTTTAAGAAGAACCAAGCAGTGCCTTCTGGAATCCCTGAAAAAGCTGAGGACCTAGTGATATCAGAACATCATTCAAGGGGGTGAACCCTTGCAAGGTGTAAGGCCCCGACATAAGCAGAATACCTGGCAGGGTACTAAAAATCTGCGCCAACCAACTAGCTGGAGTGTTCACAGACATTTTCAACCTCAGAGGTTCCCACCTGCTTCAAAAGGGCATCAATCATTTCGGTACCCAAGAAGAGTAGTGTGACCTGCCTCAATGACTACCACCCAGTATCACTAACTTCTACTGTGATGAAATGCTTTGAGAGGCTGGTCATGGCCAGGATTAACACATACGTAAGTAAAAATCTGGACCCACAGCAATTTGCCTTCATCACAATCTCTCCACAGCAGATACAATATCGTCGGCTCTCCACTCAGCTCTGGATCACCTCGAAAACAGCAATCCATACATACGACTGTTCTTTACCGACTGCAGCTCGGCCTTCAATACCATTATTCCCTCAGTGCTGGTCAAGAAGCTACAAACTCTAGGCCTTTGAACCCCACTCTGCAACTGGATCCTTGACTTTCTCATCAGAAGACCACAGTCAGTATGAATTGAAAACAACATCTCCTCCTCATTGATCATCAACACAGGCGCACCCTAAGGATGTGTGCTTACCCCACTGCTCTACTCATTAAACACCCATGACTGTGTGGCCAGGCACAATTCAAATGCTATCTACAAGTTGGCCGATGACACCACATTTGTTGGCAGAATCACAAACGGCAATGAGGAAGCTTACCGGAGGGAGATAAATCAGCTCGTTGAATGGTGTAACAACAGCCCTGCGCTCAGCATCAGCAAAACCAAGGGGATGATTGTGGACTTCAAGAGGAGGTCAGGGGAACATGACCCAGGATCAGTAGTGGAGAGGGTCAAGAACTTCAAATTCCTGAGTGTCAATATCTCCGAGGATCTGTCCTGGAGCCTCCACGTGGATGCAATCACAAAGAAGGCCCGCCAGTGGCTATACTTTGTGAGGTGTCTGAGGAGATCATTATGTCACCACAACCACTACAGGTGCACCATGGAGAGCGTTCTGGCTGGTTGCATCACTGCCTGGTATGGAGACACCAACTCTTACAACAAGAATTAACTCCAGAGGGTTGTTAACTCGGCTTATGACATCACAGGCACCAGACTTCACTCCATCGAGGACATCTACATGCGGTGTCTCAAAAAAGCAGCCTCTATCCTCAAAGACCCCCACCACCCAAGCCATGCCCTCTTCACTCTGCTAGCATCGGGGAAAAGGTACAGGAGCCTAAAGACGAGCACTCAATAGACAATAGACAATAGGAGCTGGAGTAGGCCATTTGGCCTGTCGGGCCAGCACCGCCATTTTAGATCATGGCTGATCATTACCATCAGTACCCCTTTCCAGCCTTATCCCCATAACCCTTAACTCCGTTACCCACAAGAGTCTTATCTAACTCTCTTTTGAACATAGTCAGCGAATCTGCCTCTACCACCCTCTGTGGCAGAGCATTCCACAGATTCACACTTCTCTGGTAAAAAAATGCTTTCTCATCTCCGTCCTAAAGGGCCTACCGTGTATTCTTAAACTATGCCCTCTAGTCCTCGTCTCCCCCATCATTGGGAACAAGTAATCAGACTTCACCTTGTCTATCCCCCTGATGATTTTGTATACCTCAATCATGTCCCCCCTCATCCTTCTAAACTCCAATGGATACAAGTCCAGTTTTTCTAACCTTTCAGCATATGTCAACCCCGCCATCCCTGGAACTAACCTTGTAAATCTGCGCTGCACACCCTCTATAGCTAGTATGTCCTTCCTCAAGTTTGGAGACCAGAACTGGACGCAATACTCCAGGTGGGGTCTCACCAAGGCCCTGTATAACTGCAGAAGGGCGTCTCTGTTCCTATACTCCAATCCCCTCTTTATGAAAGCCAACATTCCATTTGCCTTCTTCACAGCTTTCTGAACCTGCTTTCTGAACAAGTACACCCAGATCCATTTGCACTTCCCCACTCCCTAGCTTGTCTCCATTTAAATAATACTCAGCTCTCCTATTACTTCCCCCAAAATGAATAACCTCACATTTGTTCACATTGAAATTCATCTTCCATTTAGCCGCCCACTCCTCCAGCCTGTCCAAGTCCCTCTGCATTTTCCTTACATCCTCCTCACACCCCACACCGCCACCCAGTTTAGTGTCATCTGCAAATTTGCTCATGTTATTTATAATCCCCTCATCCAAATCATTAACATAAATTACAAACAACTGAGGACCCAACACCGATTCCTGAGGCACTCCACTCGTCACATCCTGCCATTTTAAAAAAGACCCATTTACTCCAACCCTTTGTTTCCTATCTCTTAACCAATTTCCTATCCATGTCAGCACCTTACCTCCAATACCATGCTCCCTGATCTTGCCCACTAGACTCCCGTGCGGTACCTTATCAAAGGCCTTCTGGAAGTCCAAATACACCACATCCACAGGCTCTCCCAAGTCCACCCTCTTTGTCACATCCTCAAAAAATTCCAGAAGGTTAGTCAAGCATGACTTACCCTTAAGGAATCCATGCTGACTAGCCCTTATACTATTATTACTGACTAAGTGTTCTGCTATTTCTCCTTTTATGATGGACTCCAATATCTTCCCCACCACTGATGTCAGGCTAACCGGTCTATAATTTCCCGTTTTCTCCCTCCCTCCTTTCTTAAAAAGTGGCACCACATCAGCCACTCTCCAATCCTCAGGGACCTCCCCGGAATCTATGGAACTTTGTAAAATGTCGACCAGTGCTCCACAATTTCCATAGCCACCTCTTTAAGCACCACAGCCCATCAGGCCCTGGGGATTTATCAGCCCTCAGTCCCAACAATTTACTCATAACCTCCTGCTTCTGGATCCGGATATCCATTAGATCCCCTACCTCCCCAGTAAAGTTCCCCAAGTCTCTTGGTACCGCATGACCACTACCCACTAACTGACTATAACCTATATCCTCCTTGGTGAAAACAGTTGCAAAGTATTTGTTAAATTCCTCTGCCATTTCCTTGTTTCCGTTAATAATTTCACCCTTGCCCATTTTCAAAGGGCCAATTTTAGACCGAACCAATTTCTTCCTCTTCACATACTTAAAAAAGCTTTTGCTATCCTCCGCAATATTATCTGCTAATTTCCTCTCGTACTTCATTTTCCCGTCTCTTATGACTTTCTTAGTTACCCTCTGATGTTCTTTGAAGGTTTCCCAATCCTCTAATTTCCCACTCCGCTTTGCTATCTTATAATTACTCCCTTTGGACTTGATAATGCACTTGATTTCCTTAGTTAGCCAGGGCTGCCATTTGCTTCTCCTAGAGCCTTTCCTCCACTTTGGAATAAATTTGTCCTGAATCCTGTGAAAAATGTCCATAAAAACCTGCCATTTTTCCCCAGTTGTCCTCCCAGCTCGTGTATCTTCCCATTTTATTTTGGATAGCTCCTCCCTCATAGCTGCAAAATTCCCTTTATTTAACTGAAGTACAGATGCTTCCGACTTCCTTTCCATTTCCCTTTCTAATTGCAGCTTAAAAGTAACCATACCATGGTCACTATTCCCTAATTGCTCCCCTACATCAAGGTCACATATTAAGTCTGCGTCGCTGCACAGCACCCAGTCCAGAATCAACTTCCCCCTGGTAGGTTCCTCCACTAGCTGTTCCAAGAAAGTATCTCGTAGACATTCTATAAACTCGCTCTCTTGTGTTCCTGCCCCCGTCTGATTATCCCAGTCCACCTTCATGTTGAAGTCCCCCATAACTACCGTATTGGTACCACTTTGACATGCCACTCTTAATTCCTGATTTATACTACTACCGATATCTGAGCTACTTTTCGGAGGCCTGTAAATGACCCTCATTATATTCCTCTTGCCCTTGCAATTTCTTAATTCAATCCAAACAGACTCTACCTCATCTGTTTCAATGTCCTTCCTTTCAAACGCCTGAATCTCATTTCTTACCAACAGAGCTACCCCACCTCCTCTTCTTAACTTTCTGTCCTTTCTAAAGGACGTGTACCCTGGAACATTTATTTCCCAATCCTGCCCTTCCCGCAGCCATGTCTCCGTTATTCCGACAATGTCATAACCTCCCATTGCCATTTGCGCCTCAAGCTCATCCATTTTATTCCTTACACTCCTTGCATTCATACACAATACCTTGATTCCATACCTCCTTTCTCCCTCCACCTTGGTTCTTGGTGCATTCGTTCTTATTCTCCTATCACTTTTAGCTCCCTTATTCCTTATTGTTTCACCGTCTATCGGAACCACCCCTATATTCTCTCTCCTATCTACTTCCCTATCAGTCCTGTTCCCTTCCCCCTGCCAAATTAGTTTAAATCAGCTCCAACAGCTTTATTAAACCTAACTGCCAGTATATTGGCCCCCTTCGCATTCAGGTGTAAACCATCCCTCCTGTATAGGTCCCGTCTTCCCCAGAAGAGATCCCAATGGTCAATGAACCTGAATCCCTGCACTCTGCACCATTCCCTCAGCCACACGTTTAACCTCTTGATTTTATTATTCTTGCCCCCACTCTCGCACAGTACAGGAAGCAGCCCCGAGATTACAATCCTGGAGGTCCTGCTTCTCAACCTCCTTCCGAGCTCACGGTAGTCTCTCTTCAGGATCTCCTCCTTCAATCTATCTACGTCATTTGTGCCCACGTGTATCAGGACCTCTGGCCAGTCTCCTTCCCCCCCCAGATACTCTGAACCCTATCCGAGACATCACGTACCCTGGCTCCTGGGAGGCAACACGCAAAGGAACAAGGACAGCTTCTTCCCTTTGTCTCAATGCAATCCCCTCTCGTTCTTCACAGTTTTGTTGGGTATAACCCTGGTCTATCCATTCTTCCTTTATATGTCAGTCCAGCAATCCCAGGAGTTAGTCTGGTGAAGCTTTGCTACACCCCTCCAATATGTTTGTTAATACCTTTGTGGCAGATTTCTGCCTTTCATTTCAGCAGGGGTTATTATGTTTTGAAATTCATGGCAGGGAATGGTCTGCATCTTAATAGGGAGAGCAGCAGACCCAGATTCTTCCAGGGTTGTCATGTAGAAAGTTATCTGGACTGCTTATTAGTGGTTACAAGACTAAATGTGAATGAACTCAAAGCACAGAAATGCTGGAGGAACTCGACGGGTCTTGCAGGGTCCGTAGGAGGTCAAGATATATTACAGTTACACATTCCTTTATCTGGACATCTAAAATCCAAAAAGCTTCAAAATCCGGCAAGTGGTCGGAGGAGATGACCAGCGGTTAGGGCAAATGGCCAGCAGTTGGGGGAGAAGACCGGCGGTTGGGGGAGGCAGCTGGGCGACCAAAGGACCGGCAGTTGGGGGTGGCGGTCAGGGGAGGCAATCAGGGGAGGCGGCCAGGGGACCGGTGGTCGGGGGAGGTGGCCGGGGGAGGTGGTCGAGCGGCCAGGGACAGCGGTCAGGGGAGGTATCCGGGTGGCCCTGGGACCGGCGGTCAGGGGAGGTGTCCGGGCGGCTGAGGGACCGGTGGTCAGGGGGGATGGCCAGGCAACTGGAAGAGGGTGAGGGTGGATACGGCAGCACAATTCGGGTGGTCTTTCCGAAATCCGGAAAAATCCGAAATTCAGAACACACTGTCCCCCAAGGTTTCCGGATGAAGAATCATGTACCTGTACTGATGTTTCAGGGCTGAGGCCTTCCTGAAGGGCTGAGGGAAAAGAGTCAAGGGTTTGAATTAAAGGCTGGGGAAAGAAATGGAGGGAGGAGTACAGACCAACAGACAAAAGGTGATGGTTGGATCTGATAGGAGTGAAGGTGAGAACTGATTTTAGCTCTCTGAAAGAAGACAGCAGGAAAAGGGACGAGAGAGGGAGAGACAGAGCTAGAAGGAAGTAGACCGGGAGAACAAAGTGGGGAAGGGATGCTTTCTAAAGATTCAATGCTAATACCATCTGGTTGGAAGGTTCCCAAATGGAAGATGAGTTGTTCTTCCTCCAATTTTCCCCGTTGACTCCGTCTGCCATTGACAGACATGTCAGCAAGGGAATGGGGCAGGGAATTGAAATGGGTTGCCACTGGGAGATCCCCGCTATTATGATGGGCAGAGCCGAGGAAGCAATGTCAGCGAGACTGGTTGGCAGACTTTCGTGTTTCACTACACATGAATGTATGAGCACATGATCAGGAGTCCTTTGAGTGGCAGACCACAGTGGATTCCACTGCTATCTCAGCTCAGTATTGCTTCTTACCCCTTGGTAAACCTGCCCCCTGTGTAGTCAAATGCATCTGCTATCTCCTCTCCTTTCAAAATATGCTGCTCTGGTTGTTAGATGAAGGAGATGCTCTTGGAATTAGATATTCAAATGTTAACTAGCAGTTGAATAGCAGAGAAGTTGCAAAACTGAGGCTTAAGGCAGCCTCATCCATATCAGGGCATCTATAAAAAAGTCCAAAGTCCTTGACTTATTTCAGTAACAATCCAGGCATCTGCTGAGAAACTGGAGCGAGTGCAAGAGATTGGTTCCTTGAGGTGGTTCTTCTAATCACCGCTGCACTTAAATCAAGTCAACAGTGATTGGGTAATGCAGTCAGACATTAGCCGGGGAGATAGGAAGGCAAATAAAATGCAGAAGTGGGAGAAAATGCATCAGGAATAAATGCACAGATTACATCACATAATAGGAGCCATTTCCAGAAAATGAGAGTCATTTCACTTTGGCTAATTTTGCAGAGATTCATCAAGCTGCAGGCTTTCCCCAAAGTAAAATCAGCGGGAAGGGTCATCTGAAAAAATGTCAAACTATCACCTCTCCAATCCTCTCCCTGCTCCTTTTACACAAACATAAGGGCACAAATGCTGAGGCATTAATGTCACAGGCAGCTTATTTCCATTCCCTTTTGATTTGCACTCATTCATTCAGTGCAACGTGCATTACAAGAGCCCTGGATAAATTGACTGACAGCATTGTCAGGCAGCAACATGCAGCCGGCAAATCCATCAAACTCCCAACGAATCAAAGTTCACCCTGCGTCATCACTTGTGATTAAAGTTGTCTTCAGAGGTGGTGATAATTGCCAGCCCCAGGGGAATGAGATGATGTTTCTGGTACAGAAGGGGAGCACAACGTTCGACTCATGAGTGGGCAGAGTGCATTTGACGACTGGCGCTCGCAAACCCATCTCCTAACAATCAGAATATTGTCAGCCTGGTTCTCAGGCAGGGAGAAAAAAGATTAAAGTTCATTAAATGCAGGCATTTGGTACCTGAAATTTAGTTCAGTCGGGATGGTTGCCCATCGATCCAGGGACCAGGGTTCAATCCAGAGAACAAGTTGAGGCTCCTCCATCTTAGATATACAGCAGTTGATGAAATCTAAGGCCTGTGAGTCTTTCTATTCACCTCTTCAAGTTCAATTTGCAACAGCTCTTTGACTAATCAGAAAGACTATGTTCTACGCGTGATGAAAAGTCACTGGGCAGAGGGTGGCCAAACTCCTTCTGCAGGGAGCTAAAAATCAAAGAAATACACCATGCAATGTGCTGGGGGAATCATTTGCTCTTAACCTTATCCATCAATCTGTTTTCCTGGAGGGTGCTGGAAGAATAAAGCTGGCTACGGAGGGCAGTGTTGGTTCACACCTTGGTGTTCTTGAAGGTCTCCCTATCTTTCCATGTGGAGTGACTTTGGCCAGGATCCAACTCAACAAAAATCGGGAAACGAATCTGTGGTGATATGTTTTCTCCATTGAATATAGTTATTGTTGATGACTGTATATATGGAGCTGGTCCGCCCACTGATGATTCCTACCCTATGACCCCTCCCCCGTGGTCCTGGCCCATAAAGATTGAGCCACCTCTCCCTTCATTCCAAGACCTGGATCTGGGCCAGCAAGTTTCTTCTGTATATTAAAGCTTATTGATCCCTCAGCCTGGTCTCTGTGGTTACTGGTCGTGCCCTATCGGTTATGGCTGATAACAATCTACTGGAGGATCTCAGCAGGTCAAACAGCATCAGTGGGAGAACAAGAATATTTTTTAACCAAAAATACTTTATTCACGATAAATTATGTACAAAAAGGAAAACCATTGTTCCCACTCTTAGTTTCTGTAACTGAACGATGTTGCATTCTTTGTCACCATTGTGACATCTTGTCCTTACTCCCCTCTCCGTTCTTTGAGAGCTTCTCCTTGGTCTCTGCCCCTCGCTGCCTGTTAATGGGAGGATTCTAGACCGTGGTCCTTCCCCCACGGTGCCCTCGTGTGGGCTGTGCTGAGCCTCAGTACATCCCTCAGCACGTACTATTGCAGCCTGGAACGTGCCAGACGGCAGCAGTCCCGCACCGACATCTCCGTGTGCTGAAAGAGCAACAGGTTTCGGGCAGAGCAAAGAACCCGTCGTCAAGGGAGGGGAGGATGAAGGAGAGAGGGAAGGGAGGGGGGAAAAGGGGAAAAAATGACACTGTGTATATTCAAGAGGGAAATGTTTGTGTGTATTTTGGTTAGTATGGTTCATAGTGTTTTTTATATCGGAGTGGCCTTCTCCTATGCAGGTTTCTTACCCGGGTTGGAGGAGCCTGCCTCCCCTCCTAGGTCGGACCATACCTGTGGACATGGCCTAGGTAATTTTAATTGGGTTCTCTAACTACCTCTGAGGTAGGTCAGAGACCTGGTTGGATTCTGACGGGATTGACCGAGTCACACCCTTTCTTACTGCTGTGTAAGTGGGGTGTAAAATGTAAAAAGCGAGGGGGAGGCGGCACCCCGGCCTCGGTATTACCAACAAGGTCGGGTCAGATACAGCAATGAGCTCTCTGAACCCTTCTCCATTGACGACGGCGTGAAGCAAGGCTGCGTTCTCGCACCAACCCTCTTTTCAATCTTCTTCAGCATGATGCTGAAACAAGCCATGAAAGACCTCAACAACGAAAACGCTGTTAACATCCGGTACCGCACGGATGGTAGTCTCTTCAATCTGAGGCGCCTGCAAGCTCACACCAAGACACAAGAGAAACTTGTCCATGAACTACTCTTTGCAGACGATGCCGCTTTAGTTGCCCATTCAGAGCCAGATCTTCAGCGCTTGACGTCCTGTTTTGTGGAAACTGCCAAAATGTTTGGCCTGGAAGTCAGCCTGAAGAAAACTGAGGTCCTCCATCAGCCAGCTCCCCACCATGACTATCAGCCCCCCCACATCTCCATCAGGCACACAAAACTCAAAACGGTCAACCAGTTTACCTATCTCGGCTGCACCATTTCATCGGATGCAAGGATCGACAATGAGGTAGGCAACAGACTCGCCAAGGCAAATAGCGCCTTTGGAAGACTACATAAAAGAGTCTGGAAAAACAACCAACTGAAAAACCTCACAAAGATTAGCATATACAGAGCCGTTGTCATACCCACACTCCTGTTCGGCTCTAAATCATGCGTCCTTTACTGGCATCACCTACGGCTCCTAGAACACTTCCACCAGCGTTGACTCCGCTCCATCCTCAACATTCATTCAAGCGACTTCATCTCCCACATCGAAGTACTCGAGATGGCAGAGGCCGACAGCATTGAATCCATGCTGCTGAAGATCCAACTGCGCTGGGTAGGTCACGTCTCCAGAATGGAGGACCATCGCCTTCCCAAGATCGTGTTATATGGCGAGCTCTCCATTGGCCACCGAGACAATACAGAGGTGCATCAAAAAAGAGGTACAAGGACTGCCTAAAGAAAGCTCTTGGTGCCTGCCACATTGACCATCGCCAGTGGGCTGATATCGCCTCAAACCGTGCATCTTGGCACCTCACAGTTCGGCGGGCAGCAACCTCCTTTGAAGAAGACCGCAGAGCCCACCGCACTGTCAAAAGACAAAGGAAGAAAAACCCAACACCCAACCCCAACCAACCAATTTTCCCTTGCAACCGCTGCAACCGTGTCTGCCTGTCAAGCATCGGACTTGTCAGCCACAAACGAGCCTGCAGCTGACGTGGATATTACCCCTCCATAAATCTTCGTCCGCGAAGCCAAGCCAAAGAGAAGAAGAGAAAGAAAGAGGTTCATAGTGTGAAAAATTTTTAAAAATTTTTTTAAAAGACTGAACTTGCTGAGGCGGATAGCCAGTCCAATGGGGACAGGGTGCGAACGGTTGAACCAGGGACAGCAAGGGTTGGGTGAAGGAGGTCGGACAGATGGGGAGGTGGAGGCAGTTGATTGGCAGGTGCCAAACAAAGGGGGGAGGGGGCAAGACGAGTGAAAGAAAGGCGGTCACTTGGAGGAAAATGAATCATATAGGAAATAGTTGGGGATAGGAGGTTGGTAAGTGAAGACAAAGGCTGATAAATAGAGCAGATAACAGTGGTGATATAATGGAAACTGTAAGGGGCAAGGTGACAGATAAATGAGACAGGATGGAACTAAAGAGTGGGGGATTCTTTTGGGGAGATGTGGGTGGAAGAAGATGGAACTAGAGGGGAAGAGGATGAGAATGTTTTGAACTTAAATTTTAAATTTAGACATCCAGCACAGTAAACAGCCATTTGAACCCTTGCCCTCCAATTACACCCAATTGACTGACCTATAATCCTGCTACGTTTTGAATGGTGGAAAGAAACCAGAGACCCCGGGGAGACACGGGGAGAACCTACAAAGTCCTTACTGACTGCGCGAGATATGAACCCTGTTCCTGTTCGCTGGCACTGTAACAGCTACAATAACTGAGTGGGCCAGAATGAGTGGAGACCAAGTGGGGGCGTGTGGGAAAGGGAACCAGAATAAGAGGGAAGAATGGGAGTAGATGAGATGAAAGAGGGGACTCGTTACCCAAGATTGCAGCACTCACTCTTCATACCAATGAGCTGTAGAGGGCCTCGGCAAAACGTGAGGTGTTGCCTTGCGTTGACTTACATTCCAGACAGCTATCAAAGGTACTAAAGATGAAAACACTTTGTGTGAGAGTGCAGGATTTTCCTGGATTAATACTGAGCCACGCATACAGTCAGTCACACTTAGAACAGAACACAGGGGTGCTCCGGGTCTGGATAAAGAAATCTACAGAAATTAAACAGTTGCATGTAAATTATGGATGATGCTTCGTGATCTGAGTGTTAGATAATAACTGCCTCATTATGTGGATCTTGTATCAGTGTCTTCTGAATTTAATGCAAAATGACTACTGGGGTCAACTCAGATAAGGCAAAGGTTCTGCTGCAAGGCTTCCCACAACAAGACTTCATGGCACTGACTGAATAAAGACATCCCTTGCTTCCATAAGAGATAGGTATTGTATGAGGAAGAAATTATGCCTGTCTAGAATGTATGTATTGCAGGTGGTCACGTGTCTTCCCATCTGGAATCTATTTGGAAGTCACATTATCTGTCAATCAAGGTTGGATTCCGGCCACCCATTAGAGTACATCTCGCCATTGGCTACTGATACGGTCTATCAAAAACTCCAAAGTCAGTGAGTGAGAAACGACAGGCTTTAATACACCTTAGATTGTAGCTGGCCCAATTCCATGTGCTCGAATGGAGGACAGGGGGAAGGAGGTCGACCTTTATGGCTAGGTCACAAGGGGAAGAGTTACTAGGGAGTGAGTCATCAGTGGGTGGGCCAGCTACCCCTACATATCACCACAGATACTTTAAATCATCTAGGGTAATCCTTGGCTAGAAGCACAGATTAGCACTACATAGAATACCAGCACACAGCACATTCTCTCTCTCTGCCTCGTGGTCCAAGCCCCAGACTTCGCTCCATGCCAGGTCGCTACTGTGGACTTCACAGGAAGTGTCGAGGGAAGCTGAGCCATAGTATTACAATAGGTCACTACTCACAGTAGAACTACTCTCCCATTAATCAGGGAACTGGGAGCGTGTGTAAGAATCCCTGTTTATGGTATGTGAGCAGGGTCAAATATAGATTTACCATTGTCAGAGTCCAACTGATGTCCAAGGTGAATGTATTGTTGCTTACGTGAATTAGTAATTGTGCACCATTTAATGCTCTCACTTGTTAGTTTCCCTTGTGCTAATAAAAGTTATGCGTGATTGCAACCCTGGTGTCCAGACTCGTCTCTCTGTGAAACCAACAAACCTGATACTCCTCCTAACACAATAGCCTGGATGATTAAAATAATTCAACAAAATCAATTAGCTGTGTAAAATATTGGTCTGACTGGCAATTCTAAAGGAATGCACAGAATGCAGCTACTTCTTTGGAGCCTGCACAGGTGAACACAGAGTCTTTTGCCCAGAGTATGGGATTTGGTAACCAGAGAAGGTCGGTTTAAGGTGGGAAGGGGTTAACTTAATAGATATTCACAGAGGTAACATTTTTGACACAGAGGGCAATGGGTGTATGGAACGGGCAGACAGAGGAGGTGGTAGAGGAGTGAAAATACAGAAGTCTGCAGACTTTTGATTGAAGTGATTGAAATATCCTATTTCTCAGGAGGAAATACTGTCAGCTATTTCCTCCTTGCAATCTTGTAAATCTCCAGAACCAGCTGGTTATCCAACTGAATTTTATAAATCTTTCTCCAAATCGCTTGTACCTTAGGTTCGGTGTTTGTTGAACCTTTTAAAGATGGGAAGCTCCCATTATCTTTTAATGAAGCTTGCATATCTCTTATTTTGAAAAAAAAGGGAAAGATCCTGTTGAATGTGTTTAATACAGACCAATTTCATTACTTAATGTAGACATGAAGATATTATTTAAAATTTTGACCCATAGATTAAGAACATTTTACCATTAATTATTGATCTGGATCAAATATACATTGATTATTGAACATTTTATATTTGCCCTCTACTTCAGCTCTTGAACATGTTCCTTCATTAGATGCTGAGAAGGCTTTTCTTTCTTCCTTTTTCTATCTTTTTGTTAACCATATTATAAGTAAACAATACATGAGGGGAATGGAATCGAACTGTAAAAGAGAAAACTTTTGATTGGGTGGAATGGGACTATCTTTTTTCGATTTTAGAGAAGTTTAATTTTAGCCCAAATTTTATTAAATGGGTTAAATTAATATATTTATGTCCCATGGCCACAATTTGTACTGTTATGAGCCCAGAGGACCCCAAAACCTAGCATCAATAGATATTCACCAAGACAAATGGTTACTTAAACAAAAATTGCTTTTATTTATCTTTAAACATGAAAACAGAATCACACTTTAACTTATCACTATTGACTTAAGTAACCTAACATAACCCCCTTCTAATTCTAAGCGCATGTGTATGTAATGTGTGTGTAAGTTCAGAAAAGTTCTTTGGTTCACAGTCCAATCTTGCTTCTCATTCCTCCAAGTTCACTGGTTACAGGCAATTCTTGTACTGTGCACAGGATTTAACATTTATAAAGTTCACCAGGCTTTGGTGCTTGAAAGGTAAATGGTAAAAGGTAAAAGGTAACTCAGGAAGATTCTTGTCGGTTTTCAGAGAGAGAATCGTTGTACGCTGACACCCACAGCTGATTCCTTTTCCATCGGCCACTTTAGTGTCTTGCCAAAGAAACTTGCCCCCTCAGGGTACTCCAGATGATAATCTCTTTCTCTCAGGCCACCACAAAATGCCTTTTTGTTTCTCTTATTCCAAGTGAAACATTAGACAGCCAGTCTTCTCCTCTTGCATGAACCACAAGGGCTTTAACCAGGCTGAAATAAGCACTCACAACCCATCTTCCAAATGGGGTTTTCCACAAGCTTGCCAGCTTGTCCTGTTCCAGTTTCAGTTCCAGTTGCTGCTGCTGACTGTAACACTGTAGAACTGTAGAACTGATCTGTCTGTGTGTGTGTCTCTCTCTCTTTCACACAAACACACAGAGAGAGAGAGAGAGAGAGAGAGAGAGAGAGAGAGAGAGAGAGAGAGAAGAGATAGAAAGGCTGTTTGACTCTTTCTACTTGCAAAACCACATAACCCTCTTAGAACTGCAAGATCCCTTCCAGGCAGCTCTGACAAGTTATTTCATCTGTTGCCTTTTGTAAACAACAATCCATTAGTGAAGTCTCTTGGGCACTCTCCAAAGCTTTTGCAAAGGCTCTTGGGCCCCAACATGTCCAGCATGAGCAGAGCTCCAGTATTTTAAATAAGATCTGTTTTAAAGTGTTTGTATGTAACCTACACTAACAAACCTTTCCCAATTTATCTCCCAAAAACATATGTATATTCTGTCACAGTACAAACTCACAACAATCAAATTTTTTTGGCTCCATCGGGGAACTCAGCAAGGTTGCCCTTTAAACCTGTTGCTTTTTTATTTGTTATTAGAACCTCTTGCTATAACTTTACAGGAGTGTAGAAATTTTTCAGGGTTAATTAGGACATATAGTTTCTTTATATGCAGATGATCTTTTGCTTTTCATTTCAAACCCAGAGGTTTCTATTCTAAACTTATTAACAGTATTTTCCCATATGGGCCAATTCTCAGGTTATAAAGTAAATCTCCATAAGAGTGAATTATTACCCCTTAAGGGGGTTGTCTTTAAGATATTCTAATTTCCCTTTTAAGTTAGTGATCAGTTTAGATGCCTTGGAATTACAATTTCTAAGAATTTTTAAGAATTTGTTAAAGAAGAATTTTTTGCAACATTTAATTAAGGTTCTATTATCAGAATGGTCACCCTTGTCTATCACTGTGATTGGACGCATTAATTTGATTAGAATGAATATATTTGAATATATTACCATACCAATTTATATCCCTAAATCTTTTTTTGACTCACTGGACTCATTTATTTCCTCATATATATGGCAAGGAAAGCAACCTCGTTTAAGCTCATCTTAAAAAACTAAAAGGAACTGTCACTTCCAAATTTCAGATTCTACTATTGGGCAGTCAATATACGCAGTTTGCTTCTTTTGTTACAATTTGCTAAATTAGTTGATGGCCCTTCTTGGGAGGAAATGGAAAAACATCTATCTTGGCAGTCCTAGGGTCCTTTTTCTTAATTAACAAGAAATCCAGTAATGAGACATAGGTTGAGAATGTGGGCACAATTTTAAAAGTTTTTTGGAATCAATAGATTTCCTCTAGCCAGTCCTATTATAATTAAACATCTTTTTTAACCTTCCTTATCAGATGCAGGTTTTAGGGAGTGCTGTAGACTGGAGGTTAATAATTTTAAAGATCTTTTTATTCGAGATAATTTTGCTTCTTTTGAACAATTGAGGGCAAAATTTAAATTACCCATCATTTTTTCCAGATCTCAATACGTCAGACATTTTGTTTAGTCCGAGCTCTCTGATGTTCCATGAATTTCTGAAACAAACATTCTTCATTCACTTTTTGAGTTTCATTTTTCTCACAGAGGCTCAATATCAATTATTTATCGTGATTTGATTGATATAAGAAGAGTTTCCCGAGTTAAGTTCAAGAGTGATTGGGAGCATGGCTTGGATTTGTCACTTCCACGTGAGGACTGGGATAGTGTTCTAAATCTGATTAATGAATCCTCATTTTGTGTGCGACATTGTTTGCTGCAATTTAAGGTTGTACACAGAGCACATATTTCAAAAGTTAAACTATCTCGCTTCTGTTCTGATTTTGATCCGTTACGTGATAAATGTAACATTTTTGAGGCTTCATTGATACATATGATCTGGACTTGTCCTAGTTTAGAAAATGTTTGGAGAAATTACTTTCAAGCGTTATCAACCATTTTAAGGTCAAATTAGAACCATGCCCCTTAATTCCTCTATTTGGTTTTTCTCAAGGAGACTCCATCTGTGAGGTGAATTTTAGCTTTTACCTCGTTAATAGCTTGATGGGAAATTCTGATGAAATGGAAAGACAGCACTCCACCTAAACACATACTCAATGGTTACAGGCGGTCATCTCCTTCCTAAATTTAAAAGAAAAATCAGATATAATGTTAAAGATGTAAAGGTGATTTTTTTATAAGACTTGTGGCCCACTCATGGAGCATTACCATAATTTAATGAATTAGGGTGTTTGGATGCCCATGAACCGCGTGGCCTAGTTTCCAAATGTCATCCTTTGCTTCCTATGTATATTAGATATGCAAGTTTGCCTTGTTTAGAAAGAGGGGTTTGATTATTAGGGGAAGGGGGAGGTTTTATTTTCTCTTTCTTTTTTTTTTTGGTTTTTTTTTCTTTGTTAATATTTTTGATATAGTGGGTTTAATCTGAAAGGGTGCCCACAATTTATATTAAAATGTTCAAATTTTTGTCTTATACTCCAGCAAATGTATTAGACCTATATATGTTTATGTCCGTATTTTTTTATTAAATTCAGTAAAAATATTTTAAAAAGAGAATTAAGTGATTGAAGTAAAAGCACAACACTGGAGAAACTCAGCAGGTCAAACCGCATACTTTATATAGCAAGATAAAGATACAGAACCAACGTTTCAGGAATTCCTGCTGAAGTTCTCCAGGATTGTTTTTACTGCCAGAGGAGACAGTTGAGGCAGGTACTGTAGCAATGTTTAAGAAAAGTAATAGCTCGAAGAAGGACTCAGGCCCAAAAGGACAGTTATATATCTTTATCTCCTATGGATGCTGCGAGACCAATTGAGTTCCTCCAGCAATTCTGTGTTTTTACTACAATCGCAGACTTCGTGTTTCGCTCCTTAAGGAAACAAATTGGACAGAGGCAAGGATAGGATGTGTTTAGAGGGCTGTGGTCCTAACACAAGTGGCTGGGATTAGTGTGGGGGGGGGATGCATTTTGTGGATCTGTGACAGTCTAGCAGCAGAAGCCAGACTTAACCAGGAGTCCACAGGATCATGAGGCAGGGGATCCATGGAACCTGGCTGTGTGGGTTCAGAATTGGCTTGCCTGTAGAAAGCAGAGGGAGGTAGTAAATGGAATATATTCTGCTTGGAGGTTAGCGTTTAGTGGAGTTCCACAAGGATCTGTTCTTGGACCCTTAGACTGTGAATTTTATAAATGACCTGGAAGAAGAAGTGGAAGGATGGGTCAGTAAGTTTTCAGTTGACACAAAAGTGTTGTTCATAGTGCAGAAGGTTGTTGTAGTTTACAACAGGATATAGACAGGTTGAAGAGTCAGGCAGGAAAGTGGCAGATGGTTTAATCTGCGTACAAGTGAAGTGATGCATTTTGGGAGTTCAAACTGAAGGAAGAATTCATAGTTAATGGCAGGTTTCTTAACAGTATGGAAGAACAGAGAGACCTTGAGGTCCAAATCCATAAATCTCTCAAGGTTGCCACGCATGCTGGCCTTCAGTAGTTGGGGGATCGAGTTCAAGAGCCAAGAGATAATGTTTCAGCTCTATAAAATTCTGGTTAGACCACACTTGGAATATTATCTTCATTTCTGTTCACCTCATTCCAGGAAGGATGTGGAAGCTATGGAGAGAATGCAGAGGAGACTTATCAAGATATTGCCTGGATTGGAGTATATGTCTTATGAGGCAAGGTTGACAGAGTGAGGGCTTTTCTTTTTGGACCAAAGAAGGTAGAGAGGCTGGACAGGCAACCCGCACTTTTTTCCTAGGTTGGGAGTAGCAAACACCAGAAGATACCTGTACAAAGTGAAGGGAGGAAAGTTTGGGAAAGTTTTTACACAGAGTGCAGTGGGTGCCTGGAATGCCTTGCCAGTGGTGGCGGTGGAGGATGGTACAATAGGGACATTTAAACGAATGCAGGAAAAAAAAGAAGGTTATGGGTTTGAGGTAGGGAAGGTTTAGATTGATGAATAGGTTTATGTGGGTTGGCATAACATCATGGATCATGGGGACCATCTGATGGCAAATGTGAAGTAGGCATAATGGCAAGAACAGCACATAGAAATGGAAAAACATCCAAATGAACAAGAAAATAGCAACTGACACCTACCTTCCAACTCTCAGCTGCTACATTCTTCCTATATTGAGATCTGGCTGTGAGTTTTGGACCATCACAAATGCAATGGAAAAAAGAATCAATGCAGCAGAAATGTGGTTCCTCAGAAGAACACCATGCATATCATATACGGACAAGATAACTAGCGAAGAAGATCCACAAAAAACAAAAACGAAATGTACATGACATAGAAGAATCAGTAAACAGCAATCACAATTCTTTGGGCATATCATACGAAGAGATACGTTAGAACATTTAGTTACAACTGGAAAGCTGGAAGGAAAAATAAGCCGAGGCAGGCAGAGAATGAAAATTATAGATGGGTTGACATCGCGGTTAGAAACAGAGGAGGGTCAGAGACCATGATGGATGGAGAGTCATGATTGCCCACAGCGAACGGCAAGGCACCTGAACGAACAACATCATGGGCCAAAGGGCCTGTTCTGTGTTCTCTGTTCCATCAGCCTGGACTCTGCATTTTTACAAGATCAAATCATTTGAAAGCAGCTCGTAGCCTGCAGAATATATGTTAAGTGCCTATTTTATTAGAACTTTGGTTTAATTTGCAGTATTTAATAAACTGATTTTTTTTTATATTTGCTTTATTTTACTGAACATCTTACATTTACTACAAATATTTTTATGGTTTTCACCAATTTCAATTAATTTAAAATTGTTAAATGGCTTTGTTGGGAGGCAAAGCTGATCGTGGCGTTCTAGAGGGAAGACCCTTACTTATCTGCCCAAGGAAACAGCAGAAGCTGCCTCGTTAAATGTATTTAAGACACAGATAATTGATTTTTGTATAGTGGGGGGGGGGGGGGGTAGAGCTGACGGTGAAGTGGAGCTGAGTCCAAGGCAGAATCAGCTTTCTGAATGGCGGAGCAGGCTCGACAGGCCGACTCCTGCTCCTTTTTCCTTTTAATTATTTAGACATACAGCATGGTAGCAGCCCACAACCCCGAGCCGCCAAAATACTCTAATTAACCTACTACCCCGATACGTTTTTGTTTGAAGGTTGGGTGGAAACCAGAGCACCCAGAGGAAACCCACACAGACATGGGATGGACCTCCAAGCTCCTTGCAACGGCAGAGTTGAACCCAGTTTGCTGGCACTGTGACAGCATTGCACTAACCGCTACACTAACCATGGCCTCGGTTTATGGGCTTGGTTGGTGGGCTGGCCTTTTTTACAGGCCATATCTCTCTACAGAGGTTGATAAAAGGGGCAGAGATGAGGTAAATAGTCATGGTACTCCCCCACCACCACCCCCCCCCCAGGGTAGTGGAAGCTTAAGCTCCAGGTTTACAGATGTATCAAGGACCCGAGGGGCAGGGGGTAGTGGGTGTGTGGACCAAGCTCCCAGGGGAAGTCTGCAATTATGGTGCTTAAAAGACATTTAGAAGGGTATGTGGGTAGGAAAGGTTTAGAAAAGGCTGAATGATAGTCGTCTGTAAATTAGCCCCATGTGATAGTACAGATCTATCACCAATGTATATAGTGTATATAGTTATTGTATCTAGACTGTGCTTACAGCGATTGGCTGAGAGCTAAGCCACACCTATTGTCTGGGCCTTAAAGGGTTGTGTCCCTAGCCAGGTCGGATCATTCCGGACTGGTCGGCCACCTGTGAAGAGCTCCTGTCTTTTGCTAATAAAAGCCTTGGTTTGGATCAACAAGTCTTTGATTCTTTCAACGAGCTCTACAATTTTATTAGCAAAAGACAGGAGTTTCGCGTGATGACATCACGCAACGGGATGATGTCACACAACGGGATGATGTCACACAACGGGATGACATAGTCAACGCTGGAGGAGCAGGTTGGAGGTACTCCCAGAAGTGCTGTTGTGGCTGCGTCGGCGGATGAAAGGTAAGTAGTGGGGCTTGTAGTTGCTCGTGGTTGGCGGTGGGTAGGTCATCGGTCGCGGCGGTCGGGCCCCGGCGGTCGTCGGCGATGGACGCTAGGGTGAGTACCTGGTTGGCCGCGGGGGTGTCTGTGGCGGCGGCAGAAGCAGCGGTAGCGTCGGCACCGGGTGTGTCTGTGGCGGCGGCAGAAGCAGCGGCTGCCACAGTCGGGACTGAGGCCGGATCGAGTGTTCCGCACGGGGGCGAGGGGCGGGCCAACACCATGGTTGCGAGGGTGGGCTGCCCCTTCCGGGTTCAGCGTCTCCGTGACGTCAGGCGTTGCCGTGCAGGGGACCCCTCGCTCTCATTGGACAAGAGCTCTGGGGAAGAAGAGTTTGAATGGGATAGTGGCGATTGGGCTTCACACGAGGCCCTGTGTTTGCCGGTGGCCATTTTAGACCTACAGTCTGCAGCAAAGTGGCCCTTTTTAAGGCACATCTTGTCCTTCCTGACTAAGGTGCAATTCTGGGCTAGTCCGATTTGCCTTCATTTGATCTATATCTTTCTAAGCCTCCGCATCTCACCTTCAACCCTGAAGGTGTGCCCTCTTCTCCTTGACTCCCCTACCACGGGAGAGAACTTTGCTGCATCTACTCCGTCCAGGCCTTTCAACGTCCGAAATGCTTCAATGTGGTCCCCGTAGTGATAGAGCGCGACCTCTAGGAGGAGTCAGAGATGAGTTTGTGGCATCTTGGGTAAATTCAAGATGGATGCCTCAGCAAGGTCGTGACTGAGTGAGCTCTGCTTTCGTTAATAAATATAGTTGTTTAAAAAGAACCCGGGGTTATTTATTGTAAATAAAAGAAACGTCACATGGTAGCAGGAGTGGGATAAAAAGCACATGGGACCAGGAGTGGGTAGACATCACATGATACCAGGTGTGAGTATCTCCATCCCTCCTCCCATTTTCTGCAAGACCTTTCTTCCACTTGGATAATGTCAGCTTTGCACAATCTTTTGCGAACAGGAGATAGAAAAGCCCATACAACTTTAGCAAACTGACTGAATGTTGAAGGCATATAACAAAGTAAAGTGGCACTGACAGGGCTCTCTTTAAAATGTGATCTTTGCTCAAAACATGTGGAAGTTCTTGACTGATTATTTAATCATGTTCATACATTTTGTTAAGTGCAAGAGGGATCTGCAGTTTCTCAGTTGTACTGATGTTTCACTCCGATAATACTGCTCTTAGTAATGAGTGGTTTGCCAGCAATCCACTTAGACAACCACCTGAAACTTATTTCAAACCACCCAAGTCTTTCTCATGAACGTACTTTAATTCTAGGAAGGTCACATATTATAAATAGAGAGCTTGCTAAAAATAAAGGTTTAAAGGTTGAAAGGTTCCTTTAATTGTAACGTAATAATGCATAGAAAATGTTGCATACATGATAGAGTTTAACTTTTGTCTGCCACATAGCCCGGCGCCCCTAACAATAGGAGAAAGGGAAGCAAAAGAGAGTCCCTTCAGAGACACTGAGTGTCCGTGGATTCGCCTCCAGCGCTCGCTCCCACAGCCTTTGCCACCGCACAGATCCCACTTCAAGCCATCGGCGACCTGAACTCCACATCCAAACCTCTGACACAACCAGGTAGTCTTCAGTGCCCGAGGCCCTTCGGGAGCCCTTCTTGCAGCACAGTCGGCATAGCGGGTTGCGTGCCACCATTGCAGCACCAGGGATTGGGACTGGGGTTTGAATCCCGTGTTGTTTGCAAGAAGTTTGTACGTTCTCCCTGTGTCTGCATGGGTTTTCCCTGGAGGCTCTGGTCTCCTCCTACTGTTCCAAAATGTACCAGGATTGCAGGTCAATTGAGTGTAATTGGGCAGCACGGGCTTGTGGGCCGATAGGGTCTGTTATCATGCTGTATATCTACATTTTTTTTAAATTAAAATTGAATAAATTGCCCTCAGCTCCCTCTCGAATCCCAACAATATATTGTTGCCAGATGTATTCTTTGCTTTAGTCAATCTAATCCGTACTTTTTAATTTCATTTAATTTGCTGTGATTGTTACTCCCTATAAATTATTCTGTACCTTTGTTTCTGGCAGATAAATCCTCACGTTCTCAGTCTTTTTCAATTTTAATCTCCTGCACTAGCTGGAGATGGCAATTAGAATTTATTGAAGGGCTGTATCCAGGAAATAACTGCGTGGTTGGTAACCGTAGGCAACAGGCTCAGCTCTTAACCCCCATGGCTTGCAGCGTGAGAAGCACATAAAGCAATGCTTCAGAATGGCCTTTTTATCAGCACTGCTTCTACTCTGAAGCCAGGCCCTTGTTCTTGGTGAACATTATTGATCTTCGGAGGTTTAATATTAGTCTGTGCTGATCTCAGGATTAGCGCAGATAGAAGATGCATGCGTGGCAGACCTCGCAGATAACACAGGGATGGCCACTTGCTCCATCTCCATTATCCTGTCTCAACTCTCGTCCTCAAAGCATCAGCTCTTATGGCGGCCACTATCCATAAAAAAAACACTCAGAACCTGAGTGGGCTCTTTACTGCGATGAGTTCGAGGTATTCATGACAAAGTCCAGATGAGTTTTAAAGGGTTAATTTATAACATGTAACGTCTCTAAACTTGTTGACAATAACGTCCTTGCTAACGGTCTTCAGTAATGTAACGACTGACGACCAATGTGTAATGGTCAACAGAAACTATAAGAGCTTCACTCACCCACTGTCAATTCGGCCATTACAGTCAATGTGGGCTAACTAATTGTTCCAACCCCCAGTCCATAGGGCTTGTGCACTAAAAGATACCAAACGCACGCGGCCTCCAGACCCTTGGACAATGCCAACACCCACAGCTGTATCAACAACGATAAACAACAGCTCTTGTTTGGCAATTACACTCTACTAGCATCAAGAAAGTCAACACAAGTTAGTAATAGCTTGAGGTGTGTTTGACTTCATGCCCCAACCAAAGGGACGGGTATTATGTCTCGGTGTTACTTGGGAAGATTCTTAAATAACTTAGAGATGCAAGATTCAAATAACAGAAGAGACTTTACTTACTGATATATTCTACCATCTCAGGAAACCGTTCACACACACTTGTATACATATACATGCGCCCCACAGTGGTGCACTACCGTTACTACAGTGAGAAGGGTGCAATCTTACACGGTAACAAAATAGTTCACGTTATCCTGACTATATAACATCCCTCCTTCTCAAGATAAAGAAAAATTTAGTGTTCTTTCCAGTGCAATTTAAGTAACTGAACTTGTACACTGGTTTATTTACACAACTATTTTTAAATACTCCTTATCGATATCGCACTGGTGGCAATACGTTCCTTCACCATCTTGTGGATTTAGCTGCGATTGTTGGGCCCTGTGTTGCTGGTCCACGTGTAGGTGATGTCGCTTGTTGTGCTTCACCTGACAACCGCTGTGTTGATGTTTCGGTATTAGTGGTTGTGGTCTCTTCACTTGATACCTCACTCGATATTGGTGTTGGAAGCTTTGCTGATATTAAAGTTTTCTGCTTCGTTACATCTTGTGTCGGCCGGATGTGAATTCTGTTCCTCCTCAGCTGATCGCCAGAGTTTGTCTCGACAATGAATGATCTTGGCGTCTCGGCTTCTCTGACGACCTTTGCTGGGCTCCATGTTTTCAACATCGGCCTCTTGCTGCCTTCTGAAGAGTCTGGCAATGTTTGTGCACGTTTGCTATAATGCTGGTGTCCTTCTCCTTGTGTGTCAGCCAGTTGACCTCTGATTTCTTCCTGGTCTTCTGGAGGGTGTATTTTGCTTAGCAGAGTTGCTTTGTATCTCTTGCCATTTAGAAGTTCTGCTGGGGACTTCATGTCAGCCCTTATTTTGCTCGTAATAATAGAAGATCTAGGGATGGGCCTTCTTCTGTTTTGCCACACTTAACCAGCGTGGGCTTCATAGTTTGCGCTTGTCTTTCAATGAACCCATGACCTTTGGGGTAATATGGGAATGATGTGTGATAACAAACCTACACTCTGGAGCCAGCTTTCTGCATTCTTGTGTTCCATTGTCACATATTACTTGCTCAGGTATTCCTTGTTCAGCAAGGAGCGCTCTCATTTCTGAGGTGATAGTTGACACTCTCAGGTCTTTCATCCTTTTGACGAATGGAAACTTTTAGAGTAATAATGGGCTACGATTAAATACCACTTAATTCTCAGTGAACAAGTCTGCTCCCATTCAGCCAATGGGACGGTCATTCATTGGTTGCCTCCACACTCTTTGTATTCCATCACCCATGGCTTGGGAATGGCTGCAACAGATGACCAAAATGCTTGTGTGCCAAGACAGGGTGTTCAGCAGGGTATGCGCCAGAACAGGGTAATCCACTTTTGTTTTCTCTTGAGGCAATCGCACTCTGCTCTTTGGCTGTAAGGGGTGCTGGACAATTCTAATGGCAAATCTTTATCTGCCTCATGGGAGACTAAAGGCAATGCTACATTTCTGTTTTATTACTTGCCCATCATTAGCGTCTGATCTGATCCGACATTTTTCCTGGAACACATTGACTTTTAATTTAAATTTTCAGATTTAGACATACAGCGTGGTAACAGGCCATTTCAGCCCACTAGCCCAAGGTGCCAAATTAACCTTCAACCCCGGTACGTTTTGAGCGGTGAGAGAAAACCAGAGCCCCCAGGGAAAACCCACGCAGACACGGGGAGGATGTAAAAAACTCCTTACAGTCAGCGCAGGATTCGAACCCCGGTCCCGATTGCATTGTACGATCCGCTAGGCCAACCATGCCGCCAAAATTCACAACATTAGTGACCCTACGGAGTGATGCATCTCAAGATAAGGAGCAATGCCAGAGCTGCCACACCAGTGTGGCTCTTGGCGTCTTTCGGCACGCAGAGATGTGCTTTAATGAGAATCCGATTGAAAATTCCCGGCGAAATCACAAAGACCGCAGAGCCCACCTCACTGACAAAAGGCAAAGGAGGAAAACCCAACCCCCAACCCCAACCCACCCATTTTCCCCTGCAACCGTGTCTGCCTGTCCCGCATCGGACTTGTCAGCCACCAACGAGCCTGCACCTGACGTGGACATTTACCCCTCCCTAAATCTTCGGCCAAGCCAAAGTGCACAAAAATGCTGGTGGAGCTCAGCAGATCAGGCAGCATCTGCGGAAAGCAATTAAGCAGTTGGTGGATGGGGCCTGAGCCTTTTATCAGGGATGCCGAAGATCAGGCAGATGCCCCAGTAAGAAGATGGGAAGGGAGCACAGGCTTAAAGATGATAAGTGAACGCCGGAGGAATGAAATGAAAGGAGCCGAGAGGTGGAAGGGTCGGGGGGTAGGGACAGCTGAGAGAGACACTCTGTGATAGGAGGGAGGTGGGGAACTGGAAGAGGGAAGGGAAAAGAGGAAGAGGTGGACAATGTCTTTGCCGGCGTGGATTTTCCAAGGGTCATCATTGGTAGATGCGACCTTCCAGAGGATGGATCCCAACCTCATCCTTGAGGTCAGTGAAGGTCGCAGAGCCCGGGGTCTGACACAAAGGACAAGAAGAGGAAAGAGGCGCAGGAGGGTGAGGAAGGCTCCCAGGGAACTGTTCCTGTTCAACCTACAACCCCATCCTCCAGCTGAGAGCGAGACGCTGCCCAGACGGGCAGGAGGGGCAATCTCCTCTGCGGAAATGTTTCTGCTGAACTGCTGGCACCACAATCCTTGAGTCATCCTGATAACCTTCTCCAAACTCCACCAGTTACCACCATGTTAGGGCAGCCAACAGATTATGTCCACTCTGAAAATTCATCCAGCAATCCTTTCTTAATCCAAATGATGTAGAAAGATGGGAGAGCCTAGGGCATGAGGGCACAACTTCACGATCGAAGGGCAGAGATGCGGAGGAATTTCACTAGCCAAAGAGCAGAGAATCTGTGGAATTTATTGCTGCATGCGGTTGTGGAGGCCAAGTCATTTAGGGCAGAGGTTGATAGGTTCTTGATTAGCCAGGGCATCAAAGGTTATGGGGAGAAGGCCAGACAGTGGGGCTGAGTGGGAAAATGGATCAGCTCATGATTAAATGACGGGGCAGACTCAATGGGCTGAATAGCCTATTTCTGCTCCTATGTCTAATGGCCAATCAGCAGCTGAGAGAGCCCACATAGCATGGAATACACCCTCAGCTGGTGCTCTCAGGTCTATTTACAACACATCAATGAATGGATCCCTCTTCTAGTTGGTGCAGTTATTTCCTGATACCTCACGAAGCAATCTGAACTCTGCTCAATATGTACTTTTCCTGTACGATCTTGAGACGGATGCACTTGAACTGGAGGAGATTTTTGTCTTGAGCTCCTGTGCCACACATCGATCATGGTACATCAAAAGGGGAGCCAGACTGCATCACAATGTTATCCATTGGAGAGAGGAGCAGGATGCATTGATGGAGCAAATTTTCAATCACACCTTATTCGGTGAAGTGATGTCCCTGGTGAAATGACAAAGTGTGGTTTAATTTAAGCCTGGCAGGGGGAGTGGGGGGGGTGGGGGGGAGAATGCCTCAGTGATGTAAGCATCACCTTTCACTCTGTCCACAAGAATCAGTCGTCTTGCTGTTTCGTCCCATTATCCTGGGTGACTAATCACTTCTGACTGGCACTTTCTCATCTCCACCTGTCACTTCTGATCCCAGCCACAACGGAGGGCTCCTGCAGGACAGGCAACACTGAGCCAATGTTTCATCTCATCAGGTGACCTGGCTCACATTCCGCTGCTTCCCGTGGGATAACCTTTCCTTGGAGTGTGAGTCAACGGCATTCCAGGAGGGGGGTCCCAAAAGAGGAATCTACTCCATAACCGGAATCGTTCGGAAATGAAGCACTAAACAAATTATTTCGAGCTGTTCACTACACTGTAATAGGGTCATCATTTTTATTTTCTCTTATGGCAAACACACTCTTCTCTTTCCCTGTCTATAAGGGGTGTCAGACAATGCTAATGGCAAATATTTGTCTGACGAAAGGAGATACTACATTTCTGTTTTACTACTTGGTGATAATTAGTTCTGATCTGATCCGATATTTTGCCTTGAACACATTGACTTCAAATGGATAGGTTACTCTACGAAGTGATGCATCTCAAGGTAAGGAGCAATGCCAGAGCTGCCACACCAGTGTGGTTCGTGGGAACTTTCGGCATGCAGAGATGTGCTTTAATCGGAATCCAATTGAAAATTCCCAGCAAAATCAAGTGATATATGAATGGGTCAGTGCACAAAAGTGCTGGTGGAACCTCAGCAGATCAGGCAGCATCTGCGGAAAGCAATAGGCAGTTGGCAGATGGGGCCTGAGCTCTTCTTCAGGGATGCCAAAAATCAGGCAGAAATCCCAGTAAGAAGGTGGGAGGGAGGGAGGGAGGGAGCACAGGCTTATATGTGATAGGTGAACGCCAGAGGAAGGGGGGGTAAAGGAGCTAAGAGGTGATAGGTGGAGAGAACAGGGTGGGGGGGCTGAGAAAGACAGAAAGGTGCTCTGTAATAGGATGAAGGAAGGGAGGGGTGTGGGCACCTGGAGGAAGGAAGGTGTGGAGGGTGGGCAAGGGAAAGTGAAGGAAAGGAGTCGGAGGGAGAAGGGAAAATGAGGGGGGGAATATATAAATGGGACGATAACAGCTGTCAGTACCATTTCCTTTGACCATCTCCTCAGTAGGCTTCGATAACCTGGTTCTCCTTTTGGCTCCACCTTCTGTGGCCTTGGCAAGGCCTTGCTGCCTGTTGCTGTGTGAGAAGGGAAAAGTTCAGTGGGTTCAAAGAGCAATGAGTCTGGACACAGGCTGAACACATGATGGGTCTTTATTAGCACACACACAAGGGGGTCGCAGCAGGGATAACGCACACAAAACACTGTATAATTAGTCACCCCGGACTTAACACTACCGATACTGGCAACTGCATACAAAGTTATAACAGTCAAAGATTACCATGCACTAACCCATCGTTCCTTGTCTAATGCAGGCACAGTTCCAATGCTATCGAACAGCCCCGATCCTTGTGTAGTGACCAACGACTCTTCCAGCCTTGTCCACAGTTTGCAACCAGGAGTGGAGCAGGGTTCATCTCAGGACCGAAGAGCAAGAGAGGAAGAATTACTGCACGTGGTGGACTTTATAGAGAATCAGTCCAGTATCCTCCCTGCCGTCGGACTCTTTAATACTTGCGGGCTGTGGGGGGCAGACATGATTGGCATCTCATTCACCACACGGGCTCTGCTGAGGTCCACTGCTACCGCAGTCTGCAGTCATGACAATAGGAGCCGCGTTGATGCCCTGCACAGGTGCATGGCTTGAATGGAGTCCCACTCCCCTGACACCTATTTGTGTTCTCTCTGCAGTGGCAGCGTCTGATGTTTGCTTTGAGGAGCTTTACAAGGTGCTGAAGAGCTCCTTTCTTCGATATTAAAATCCCTTCCCTTTGTACATGGCAAAACCTGTGTAATCTATTGTAAAATAAAGCTCAAGCAAGCCTCACAAGCACAGAATGGAAAGGCAATGTGAAACCATTAGTGTTCATTCTTGGCAGGCACTATTTGTAGTTTATATAGAAAAGAAACATGACATTACAACACAAGTCCTTCAGTCCAACCTAGAAGTATGTACCCACAAGAAAAAACTAAACCCTCCCTGCCTCATAACCCACAATTTTATCCATGGAGAACTACATGACTGCACTGAAAGTGGAATGCCTTGACCTTAAAAATATAAAATTCCATTGAACTTCACTTTCCTTCCTGTCACTATTAAGGACGTGACAGAGAAAAAGAATATCATGCAATGTGTCACTCATAATCACTCAAGCGATGCTTTGAACAGATGCACAAGGTATGGGTTGGATTCAATTTTCTCCTGTTATAGACTGCGCGCAATCCTGAGACGCCGTATTTATTAAAACATTCATCTCTCCAGCTCCTTTTTGTTTGCATCAAAAAATCACGAAGAAGGCTTGCCAGCCGCTATACTTCATGAGGTGTTTGAGGAGATTTGACACGTCAGCAAAGCCTCTTGCAAATTTCTACACGTGTACCCTGGAGAACCTTCTGACTGGTTGCATCGCTGTCTGATACGGAGGTCCCAATGCAATGGACAGGAAAAAAAAATGACAGAGAGTTGTGAACTCGCCCAGTGCCAACGTGGGCATCAAACTTCACTCCATCGAGGACAAGTACAAGAGGCGGTGTCTTAAGAAAGCAGCCTCTCACCCCCCAGGCAGTGCCCCCTTCACTCTACTACCATTGGGAAAAAGGTACAAGACCTTAAGGACAAGTTACCCAGCAGCACAGGGACAATTTCTTCCCCGCTGCCATCAAATTTCTGAATGGACAATGAGCCACTGGCGTTACCTCGCTTTCTCTTCTGTGCTCATTTATTTACAGTATTTTTGAAATGTAATTTATAGCAATATTTTCACCTGTGACGCTGCCGCAAAACAACAAATGAGTTTATTGTCATACACAAGAATTCAATGTACATTTGCTCTTATTTCTTGGAGCCGAACATGTAATTCACAGAAAAGAAGCAATAACAATATACATTAAATGACCGAGCAGTAAAAGATAATAAATAAAAAAGACATATCATATATTTCTCCAGTATAGTTAGTGTTAAAGAAAAATACTGTTTCAATAGTTCAACTGTGTCATTAGTTGCAGGCAAGGGGTTCCCTGTCATTTTTAAGGGAACATGGTCCAGTGGGTGAGATGCAAAACCATTGGGATCTCTGAAATGGAGAATAGATTGTTGGGGTTTTACTAAAGGTAATCTTGGCAGCAGGTGGCGAATCCAGTTTTCTGCCATAACCACTCAAGTCTCAACCTTCACTCACTGATTGGAAATGAGATGTAGAGGGGAGCACCCTGGACAGGCAGAGGAGAGGAGAGGCCGTGGGAGGATGAAGGATATCGGAACACGTTTACATGCCATTGGAAAGGCAAGGGGTTGTGGTAATGGGAAGGGCGTGAGGTTGCTTTGCTAGGACAGGCAGGAGTGCAGAGATTAAAGGGGTGAGGGGTGTGGAAATGAGAAGTGAGGGGGAAAGGAGATGGGAGTGTAGTGATGGGAGGGCATAGTAGGTGGAGATTGGTGGAATGGTGATGGAGGTGTGGAGATAGGGAAGGAGTGGGGTGATGGGAGAGGGGAGCTGGGAGGGGGTGGAGATTGTAAAGGGGTTGGACATAGGGAGTGTGGAAATGGGAGGGGAGCAGAGATGGGACGGGGTGGACGGTTGTGGAGGTGGGAGGGCAGGATGGAGGGTAGGGTGGGGGAGATGGATGGGGCAGGAATTGTAGAGAAGGAAAGAGATGGGTGGGATGGGGAGAGGTGGAAGATGGAATGGAAATAGGAGTTCGGAGGGAGAGGGATGGAGTTGGGAAGGGAGGAGTGAGGGGGGATGGAGATGGGTGGGTTGGGGTGTGTAGAGAAGGCAGATCAAACAGTGTCCTTTATATAGCAAAAGTAAAAATAAATAACTGATGTTTCGGGCTTGACCCCTTCATCACGGTACGGAAAAATGGTGGCAGGCACCTGAACAAAAGAGGAGGGGAGGAGGGGTGGTCGCAAAGGCAGGAGGTGGGGAAGGGAGGGATGGGACAGCAGCGATCAAGTGGAGAAGGGATGACTAGGTGAAGGGTGGGGGAAGGGAGGGAGGAGAACTGGGAAGGGGCACTGCTTGACTTGCTGAGTTCCTCCAGCATAAATCTTATTAAAGAGTGAATAGTCAGGGCTAATTTTCCTGAGCCAATTAAAAATTAAAGATCACAGAACCACTGAATCTTCACAGTCCAGAGGGCAGCTTCTCACCACATCAAGGCTGTCCCAGTTCTTTGCCAGGACGTTCCATTTACTCCGCTTCCCAACACTGTTCCCACCACCTCCCTCACGCACCTCACAATCTCTCAGTTCTACAGTTCAGCAGCAGCTGCTGGGACTGGAACATGACAAACTGGCAAGCTTGTGGAAAAGCCCATTTTGAAGATGGGTTGTGAGTTCTTAGTTCAGCCTAGTCAAAGCCCTTGTGGTCCATACAAAAGGAGGTGACTGGCTGTATAATGTTTCACTTGAAATAAGGGAAACAAAAGAGGAACTCGGTGGCGACCTGAAAGAAAAAGGTTATCATCTTGAAAACCCTGATGGGGCAAGTTTCTTCAGCAAGACATTGCAGTGGCTGATCGGAATGGATCAGTTGTGGGTGTCCAATGAGCAACAAATCTCTGTCTGAAAACTGACCAGAACCTTCCTGAACGGTAACCATTTACCTTTCAAGCACCAAAGCCTGGTGAACTTCATAAATGTTAAATTCCATGCACAGTATAAGAATCGCCTGCAACCAGTGAATTTGGAGGAATGAGAAGTAAGATTGGACTGTGAATCAAAGAACTTTTCTGAACCTACTCACACATTACATACATGTGCGCTTAGAAGGGGGTTAAATTAGGTTAAGTTAATAGTAAAGAGTTAAAGTTTGACACTGTTTTCATGTTTAAAGATAATGTTTAAAGCAACCTTTGTTTAGGTAACCATTTGTCTTGGTGAATTTCTATTGCTGCTGGGTTTTGGGATCCTCTGGGCCCATAACACTATTACTGCATGGATTTTCTTCAGGTGCTCTGGCTTCCTCCCACCTTCCTAATGGATTAGTTGGTAGATAAGTTGGGTATAATTCTACTGTGCTGTATTAAATAAAAACATGCCGGCTAACCTACAATGAACAAGACCAGTTCCTCCAGTCTACCCACGTACATAAAGCCCTCATCCTCAGGACCGCTCATCCAGATCATAGCTGCATCCTCTCTGGGCCGTCCATGTTGTGATGAAGCCTGGATGTGTTGCAATACTCCAGTGGATGTCGAACCAGTGTTTTTGTGTAGAATCAACAAAAACTTGAGGAAAACACAAAAGTCTGCAGACGCTGTGATTGAATAAATTTAGCAGAAACCAGCAAAGCCGATGTTAATGGCATCCGGTTGGAAAGTGCCCAGACAGAATGTTAGGTGTTGTCCCTCCAATTTACAGGTGGCCTTAGTTTGGCAATGCATGAGGCCATGAACAGTCATATTGACATGGGGGTGGGGTGCAGAATTAAAATGGTTGGCTGCTGAGGGATCCCTGCCACCGATGCAGGCAGAGCGAAGGTGCTCATCGAAGCGATCTCCCAGTTGGCGCCTGGTGGCTCCAAGGTAGAGAAGGCCACAACGGGAGCACCAGATGCGATAGACGACTCCTGGAGATCCACAAGTGATATGTTGCTTCACTTTGAAGCACAGCTTGAGGCCCCAAATGGTGGTGAGAGAGGGAGGAAGTGTGGGCACATCCTGCAGTCATAGGGGAAGGTGTCAAGGGAGTGCCAACGAAAACTTGCTTCTTTATCAAGGCCGGAGTCTCACAAGCAGTTCCGACCTGAAACATTGACTAGCCTTTTTTCTCCATGGAGGCAGCCTGACTCACTGTCCCTACAGTTTTTCTTTTCTCAGAATCAGACATTTTGCCGCCTGCAGTTTGATACTGAGCATTTTGGCTCAGCTCTCCGCCCCACTTACCGTCCGCTGGCTGACTCCGTCCCACCACACTGCTTGAACCCCTAGCATTGCAGAAACTCTCTCTCCCCAGGAAAACGATCCACTGGCAAACAAGGGCTTTTTGTAATCGTATATTTAAATGATTACAAACAGTCAGGGAACAGTCAAAAACAAGGGATTTTGATCAGTCTGCATCTGTGGGGAGAGGAGAACGATATTTCGGGATTTATTATTATACAAATAATCAATTATTACGGAGTTTCCATATGCATTAATGAGGGAAACTATATAACATTTGCATGTTGTCTGGGCCTCCCAGCAACAACCCAAACTTTGTTACAAATCTGTAAGTTAAACAAGCAAGCAATAAAAATAACAGTGTAAAAAAAACTTTGCTTATCGCCAGGAAGATGCCAAACAGTATCGGCGACAGAGGCTCCATTCTCAACACCGGGTGCGGTGCCGTCCGCTTGATGAAGTCGCCTCGGGCTCCCGGGCAGGAGTGGGGACGTTGGGCTCCTGGCAGGAGCGGGACCTCAGGCTTCCAGCTGGTGTGGGGACCTCGGGCTCTACAATTCTTTCAACTTCAAAAGTTCAATCACCCCTCCCATGTTTATTGACCCCCCCTTAGACCCTTGGCATTTTTGGACCCCTTGAATAGTCCCATCAACCACCAGGGGTCAATATCGACCACTTTGGAGATCCATAGTGTATTGGATCAATGGGTGGCATTTTAATAATTTAATTAATAATTTTTAATGACAACTGGATTGTTTTTAATGAGTGTTTTTAATTTTTTAATAATTTTAAATTCAGTTCATTATATATTCCATTATATGTAATTAAACTTATATATATATATATATCGTGTTATATCGTCAGGATAATGTGAACTACTTTGTAACCGCACAAGAATACATTCTTCTCACTCTAGTAACTGTACTGCACCACTGTGTGACGTATGTATATGTATATGAGTGTGTGTGAACAGTTTCCTGAGATGGTGGAAGGCATCAGTAAGTAAAGTCACTTTTGTCATTTGAACCTTTCATCTCCATGCACATACCAAGTCAATTAGAGACGATTAAAACAGTGGTTTTCTTTCCACTCACATACCATCTTAAGCAATCCCTTACTAATCACAGAGAGCCTAAATCAGAGGGATTACTTAAGGTGATATGTGAGTAGAAAGAAAAAGGTTCAAAACCATTGAACTAGAGTTTTATAAAGCTGCAACATTACCTCACGGATCTTTCATTCAATCCCCCAAATAATGAAGGCCAAAGCATCATAGGCCTTCTTAATGGTCCTTTCAACTTGCGTGACAACCGTGAGGGATCAATAGACCTGATGATGAACATTTCAGTATTTTCCCAAATGATGCTACAGGTGAAGGATGCCCCCCCCCCCCCCAACATTCCCTTATGGCAGAGAAGGAGACTGGTCAGGCCACTGTGTCAATGCCATCTCTCAATCCCATCTCCCAGGCTGCAAGGTCAACATAGCAGTTAGCGCAACGCTGTTACAACGCCAGCGATCAGGAGCAGGGTTCAAATCCCATGCTGTCTGAAAGGAGTTTGCACGTTCTCCCCATGTCGGTGTGGGTTTCGTCCAAGTGCTCAAGTTTCTTCCAAAACATATTGTGGTCGTAGCTTAACTGGGGTATTTTGGCAGGATGGGCTTGTGGGCCAGAAGGGCCTGTTACCAGGCTGTATGACAAAATTGAAATTAAATTTATTTCCTTTCATTTGCTCATCAGATCTAACAACCCATCTGAGAGGACCAAAGCCATGTGTATCCTAGAAACTTATTCTATCATACATAAGCCCATTAACTCCCCTTTCAGACTTTTTGACATTAATCTACATTCATAGTGGCCAGTTAATTTAAATAGATTCCCCCACCTGCCCCTAATTTTCCTCTGATAAATCAGTCGGGTTAAAAATGAGGTTACCTGGAGAAGCCATGATAAAACTAGCGGCAGAACAGGATAGAGGGGCTGAATGGCCCATTTCTCCTCTCCTGTAACTCTTCGTGCTTCGTGGAGAAAATTGAAAATATGCCAGTCAGCAGGAATATCAGCCCAGCTGCCAAAGAGACGGTCCGAATATTACACCCATGGAGAACTGACAGGAAAGGCCCAAACAAAATTACAGGGCTGCAGAGTTCTCTGCTTGGGCTGAATCTGTGGGGGATTCTGGCCAAATCGTAAAAGAATATTCATTATGGCTGTTCAATCTTTGGAGCTCCTCTGTGTGTGATCAGGGAGCAAGCGTTAGTTAAAAAGTATTTGGCTAATAACCATGCTTCCAAAGTGTGCTCCCTTCTACGGCTGAAGAATCGCTCTCCTGTCAGGAAATGTGTGCCCTGAGCATAAGCTTTAGAGGTCAACCTGATATCTTCGTGCAGCTGGTCCCAGAGGCTTGTTAACATACAGACTGCAAATATTTAATGGGCAGATAGGTTCCAAAATTCGGTTATTATCTATTAATTAGAAGTAATAACACTACAACATCCACCGTCTCCTTCAACCATTCTGCTCTTAATTTACGTGTTCACAGGTTGTGGATGGCAATAGCCAGCTCACATTATCCATCTCCACCAAGTTGCCACAATGAATGCTTGCTTCACCATTTCGGAATCAGAAGCGGAACCAGAATTTATTGCCCTGAACAAGTCACGAAATTTGCTGTTTGGCGACAGCATCACAGGGCAAATATTCATATAAACTACCTTACAAAAAAAAATTAAATTAAAATAGTGCAGGAAAAAGTCAAAGTGAGGCAGTGTCTTTGGTTCATTAATTATTCAGGAATCTGATGGCAGCGGGGAAGAAGCTGTCCTTGTGCTTGTCTTTAGGCTCCTGTACATTTTTCCCTGATGGTAGCAGAGTGAAGAGGCCAGGACCTGATGGTAGGGGTCCTTGAGGATAGAGGCTGCTTTCTTGAGATGCCGCCTCTTGTAGATGTCCTCGATGGAGTGAACTCTGGTGCCTGTGATGTCGCAGGCCAAGTTAACAACCCTCTGGAGTTAATTCATGTCATGACATCACACGCGAAACTCCCCTGTCAACTGCTTCAATAACACTAAACCAGCAATGCTCTCATTCCCTCACCAGAGCAATGGAACTGATTAAAGTGCATGGACACTACACGAATTGCTTATTTGACTCTGGGTCAACTGACAGCTTTATCCAGCCAGATCTGGCCCTCCGTTGGGGACTTGACATTATCCCCACTACCCAGAGGATCTCATTAGCGACAAGGTCGCACTCGACTGGGATAAAGGGGTATTGCATCGCCATGCTGGAAGTACAGGGCGTAACGGTCACCCACTTCAAATTATTCGGTCTTCCCCAATTGTGCTGGGATTAGACTTTCAGTGTCAGTTCCGAACAGTGTCCCTACACTTTGGGGGACCCCACACCCCCTCTCAGTCTGCCATCGCCCCACCCCCGAAGCACCCGAGCAACCCGCCCCCGTGCCACGGGGCCAATCCTGCGGCCTTTCCACACTCCAGATTGCCCCGCCAGCACTCTTCGCAAACCTCACCCCTGGCTGGAAGCCTGTGGCCACCAAAAGTCGGCAATATAGTTACGAAAACAGGCAATTCATTAGGAGTGAGGTGTGTAGATTGCTGGATGAGAGCATCATCGAACCCAGTTCAAGCCCCTGGAGAGCCCAGGTGGTGGTTGTCAAGAATGGGGAAAAACTACGGATGGTGGTCGACTATAGCCAGACCATTAACCGCTTCACGCTCCTGGATGAGTACCCCCTGCCACACATCACGGATGTGGTGAACCAGATCGCCCAATACCGCATATTCTCCACCATTGACCTACATTCGGCCTACCACCAGCTCCCGATCCGCTGTGAGGACCGACCATTCACGGCCTTTGAAGCGAATGGGCGGCTATATCAATTTCTCAGGGTACCATTCGGGGTCACGAATGGTGTCACGGTCTTCCAGCGGGAAATGGACCAGATGGTGGACCAGAACGGGCTAACCGCTACCTTCCCATATCTGGACAATATCACCATCTGCGGCCACGACACGCAGGACCACGACACCAACCTAGACAAATTTCTTCAAACTGCCCGTCGGCTGAACCTGACTTACAATTTGGACAAGTGTGTCTTCTGGACCACACGATTCGCTATTCTAGGTTGCCTGGTGGAGAACGGGATAGTGATGCCAGATCCTGACCGCGTGCATCCCCTAATGGACTTACCCCCCCCCCCCCCACCACATACCCAGAAAGCGCTCAAACGCTGCCTGGGCCTTTTCTCGTATTACGCCCAATGGGTTCCACACTACGCCGACAAAGCGCATCCTCTTATCAAGACCACCTCCTTTCCCCTCTCGACCAAAGCCAGAGCAGCTTTCGATCGAATCAAATCCGACATCGCCGCTGCAACGCTGCACGCGATCGATGAGTCTGTCCCGTTTCAAGTCGAGAGCGATGCATCCGACTTCGCCCTGGCAGCCACCTTGAACCAGGCCGGACGGCCTGTAGCCTTCTTCTCCAGAACCCTCCAGGGTCCAGAGAGTAGACACTCCTCGATCGAGAAGGAGGCCCAGGCCACAGTTGAAGCGGTGCGTCGTTGGAGACATTACCTCACTGGGAGGCGCTTTACACTGTTGACTGATCAACACGCGGTTTCCTTCATGTTCAGCAACATCCAGCGTGGTAAGATAAAAAACGACAAAATCGCCAGATGGAGAATCGAACTCTCCACCTTTAACTATGACATCCTGTACCGGCCTGGTAAGCTCAGCGACCCACCTGACGCGCTCTCCAGGGGGACGTGCGCCAGCATACAGATGGACAGACTACAGAAACTCCATGAGGCGCTCTTTCATCCAGGGGTCACTAGGTTTGCCCACTTTGTGAAGGTGCGCAACCTACCCTACACAGTCGAGGAGATCTGCTCCATGACCCGAGCCTGTTCAGTGTGTGCTGAATGCAAGCCCCACTTCTTCCGTCCAGATAACTCCCACGTTATCAAAGCCACCCGCCCCTTCGAGCGTCTTAGCATAGACTTTAAGGGCCCCCTACCGTCGACCAACCGTAATAACTACATCCTTACGGCCATCGACGAGTACTCCCGCTTCCCGTTCACAGTATTTTCGCCATTTTCGGGTACCCCAATTCCATCCACAGTGATAGGGGGTCCTCATTCATGAGCACAGAGCTGCAACAGTACCTTCTGGAGTGTGGTATCGCTTCAAGCAGGACCACGAGCTACAACCCATGCGGTAACGGCCAGGCCGAGAGGGAGAATGCCACCATATGGAGAGCGGTTACACTGGCTCTCCGGTCTAAAGGTCTCCCCACCTCTCACTGGCAGGAGGTTCTCACTAGTGCCTTACACTCCATCCGCTCCCTCCTATGTACTGCAACAAATGCCACCACCCACGAAAGGATGTTCCTTTTCCCGAGGAAATCCGAATCAGGAACCACTGTACCGGCATGGCTCACCGTTCCTGGTCCCACGTCCGCCACTCAAAGAACGACCCCTTGGTCGACCGAGTGACTCTACTCCACACGAACCCACATTACGCCTACGTTGAGTTCCCAGACGGGCGGGAGGACACTGTTTCGGTGCGGGACCTAGATCAGGACGCGGTAGACCCAGCAAACCCCCCAACCCAACCTTCCCCAACTCTTTATTCCCCAGGCCCCGTGCCACAAGAGAAGGACCAACAGCACCCCAATGACCCAGGCCACCCTGCCGACAACACGATTGGGGAATTGAGCGACAGAGCAGTCGCACCCGACGAGCCCGCTGGCGACACCACTCCAGCGACCCCAATCCTGGCACCACGGCGGTCACGCCGGATGGTCAGACCCCCTGACCGCTGCAGTCCTTGACCTACCCCTTCCTTTCATTCTCTCCCTCGTTTTTGTTTTTTTTCCAGGGTCATTTCTCCAAGAAGGGGTGAATGTGATAGTACAGATCTATCACCAATGTACATAGTGTATATAGTTACTGTATCTAGACTGTGCTTACAGCGATTGGCTGAGAGCTAAGCCACTCCTATTGTCTGGGCCTTAAAGGGTTGTGTCCCTAGCCAGGTCAGATCATTCCGGACTGGTCGGCCACCTGTGAAGAGCTCCTGTCTTTTGCTAATAAAAGCCTTGGTTTGGATCAACAAGTCTTTGATTCTTTCAACGAGCTCTACAATTTTGTGATGCAGCCAGCCAGAATGCTCTCCATGGTGCACCTGTGGAAGTTTATGAGAGTCTTCATTGACATACCGAATCTCCTCAAACACCTCACCAGATATAGCCACTGGCGGGCCTTCTTTGTGATTGCATCAACGTGGAGGCTCCAGGACAGATCCTCGGAGATGTTGACATCCAGGAATTTGAAGTTCTTGACCCTCTCCACTACTGAGCCCTCGATGAGGAGTGGGTTGTGTTCTCCTGACATCCTCCTGTAGTCCACAATCATCTCCTTGAAGTTGAGCACAAGATTGTTATCATCATTCCTGTCCTTCTACCAACTCTTCAACAAGATGAATCCCATCCAAACCCTGACTCCTCTCCTTTCCCCACACCATTTTCATGTTTCTCTTATCCAATAGTAATTAGCTTTCCTTTTAAATTTCTTTGTTTTTTTCTGGTTCTATTGCCAATTGGAGTTGATCTATACTAGTTCTCTGTGTATTGTTCAGCCTGTCTCTCTGAGTTCTATTGACAATTAATTTTACCATTGGAAATCCTCTGTCGCTTGGGGGGACGGTACGGTTAGCATTTACCATGCCAGGAACTCAGGTTCGAATCCAGCGCTGTCTGTAAGGAGCTTGTACGTTCTCCCCGCATCTGCATTAGTTTCCTCTGGGTGTTCCAGTTTCCTCTTCCCCCCCCCACCCCCTTCATAACTTGCCGGGGTTGTAGGCCTTTTGGGTGTAATTGGGTAGCACAGGCTCGTGGGTCAAAAGGGCTTGTTACCGTGCTGTATGTATAAATTTATATTATTTTAAATCTAAATTTACATTTTAAAAAATATTAATTTTTAACTGATCATTAAGCATTTTAAATGTCAAAAATTGTCAAGTCTGTTTCTCTCTCCACATCTGCTTACCAACCTGAAGAATATTTTCAACATTTTATTTGGACTTTATTTTACCAAATCTTCAATATCCCACTTTTATGACCCAGACAAGCAATGGGTCATAATCTCTCTATGGAATATTAGATTCAATTATTTTTTTAATTCAGTGAAAAATGGGTGTCACAAATCCAGCCCTCATATCCTCGCATGGAAACGTGACATCTCCCTTCGTTTGGTCTTTACTAGACCTACATTGACACGCAAACCTCTAGCCTTCATCCTTCTCACGGAGGTTGGATCCCTTCTCACTGCACCAGGAAGAATGTGATCATAAACTTGGACCACATTTCTCTAAAGTGGAGCCTCCACCCCCATTCCCGGTCCAAAGCCACCGCTGCACCCCCACCCCCCATCCAACCATGCAGTCACCCCCCCCATGTCACCCCTCACACCCCCCGGTCAAGCCCCCCCCACCATGTCCGACCCTACAGCCACCCCTCCAACCCCCCGGTCCAGCCCCCCCCCCCAATTCTGACACTGCCGCCACCACCCCCTCCCCACCGCCCTGGTCCTTTGCCATCGAAAAATCTGTGTGGCCTGCCATTCAACCACTGACACCATCTGGCCCACATTCATTAAAAGGTTGTTTTAAAAATATATCATGAACTGAAAATTATTTGGTATGTGTCATGGTGCCTTTTCTCATGTGCTCATTCCCCATAACTTTAGAACCTGGCTACGCCCCTGGTGATGCAGTACACTGAGGCAGACTGCTACATAGAAAAATGCCCATCACTGCCTCTTCAGGTCAAACTGATGCCAACAACACCCACATACTATAGATGACTAAAAATGAATCCACTCGTGTCCTTGGCCATGTGCCAGGATGAATCAATTCCATTTCAACCTTGTGGTTGGCTGTAGTCATCGAGATGATCCACATATAAACAGGCCCGACAGCCCCTGCGCTGACCTCTTTGTCCATCTCCACTAATTCTATCTAGCCTCATTAGGACTACGTGTTTCAATGCTTTGCCATCTTAAGTGCCTATATACATGAATGTAGTGATTGTATCTGACCTCATCAATTCCTCTGCAGTGAGTTCCAGATATCTACCACTCTGTAAAAAAAAATCTTATCCTTCATATCTCCTTTAAAGCTCCTTCCTCTCATTTTAAACCTCTAGCTTCTTGTTTTTTGATGCCCCTACACTTTAATGATTTATCCTTTCTCATTCTCTCATAAAGGTTACATACCTCTGTCGAGTCACCCTTTAGCCTCTTGAGCAGTGATTCTCAACCTTTTTCTTTCCTCTCACCTTCCTCCTTATCAATCCATTACTAACCACAGAGCACCGATGGCAATCTAAATTCCTCCAGTCCAGCATTCTAGTGATTCTCTTCTGTACTCTCTCCAGCATCACCACAAACGTCCTATAATGTGGAGACCAGAGCTGTACCCAACACTCCAAGTGTAGCCTCCCAGTTCTTTGTAAAGTTGCAACATAATGTCCCAACTCCTATATTTCATGTCTCAGCCTCTAAAGGCAAGCAAATCAGAGTTTAACAGAAAAGTCTGCAGACACTGTGACTGTAGGGCAATACCCAAAACTGATGGAGGAACTCAGCAAGTCACACAGTATCTCTAGGAAGTAAGAGGTAACCAACGTTTCGGGCTTGAGCCCTTCATCAAGGCATGAGCAAAATGCAGACAGGAGCCTGAATAAAAAGGTGGGGGGAGGAGAGGAGAGGAGGGAGGAAGGGGCAAGAGTCAACAGGTAAGAGGTCATTGGTGGATATAGGTGGGAGGATAGAAGATTAAAAAAAGCTGAGGTGATGGGGTAGTTTTCTGAATGAAGAAGGATGGGGAGGGAGTGGGGAGTTGGAGGAAAGGAGACAGAGGGATAGGGAAAGAGAGAGACTCAGGAGCATGGAGGTTAATGGAAAATCAATGTTAATGCCAACTGGTTGGTGAGTGTCCAGGTGGAATATTTTTCCACCAATTTGCATGTTCCTTCAATTTGCAAGTCATACATGTTCATCAACTCCTGATTATCTGTGATGTAATTTTCAGGAAACTATGGTCTCTTTGAATTTAGAACATTACTGTTCAGTAAAGGCTCCTAGCCCACCAAGTTGTGCCGACCTATATAAACTTATTCAACAAACTATGCCTTCCCTCCCTCACAGAATAACCCTCTAATTTTTTCTTTGCATCCATGTGCCTTCCTAAAAGTCTTTTAAATTTCCCAATTGTACCAGCCTCCACCACCACCCCTGCTTAGATCCAAGCTCCTCTGCTCATCACTATTGCTCAGTGCAGGACCACTTACTGTGCATATTCTACCCTTATTTGATTTCCAAAGAAGCATCACCTCACATTTATTGGTGAGTCCAACAATGCATCAGTCAGCATGCTGCGTCCAACGATTAACATGCAATCACCTCTCTAGAACAATAAATGCTATTAGAGATTATTCAATTATTACATATGAGCCCCAGGAGATTAATGACGTGTTTAGAAAATTTTACCCAATATTATATGTGTCTGAAGTAGTGGAGGATGAGGTTCAAATTGGCAATTTTTTATCTGATCTGGATTTACCTTTTTTGAGTGGTAAGGATATTAAAGATTTGGATGCCTCTTTTACTGCTAAAGAAGTAATGGACGCACTTCAATCCATGCCAAATGGGAAGTCTCCAGGGGACGATGGTTTTACTTCTCAATTTTATTTTAAAAATTCAGGATTTATTAATTACATTATTGATGAAGTATTGAAACAGGCAATGGAGGTTTATTCTTTTCTGAATTATTTTTCTCTAGCAATGATTATAGTTATTCTTAAGAAAGATAGGGACCCATTGAAAACTGGGACTTATAGACCAATTTTGTTACTGAATGTTGATTATAAAGTTATAACAAAGGTTCTAGCTAATACATGGGCTAAATATTTACCAGATTTAATCCATTTAGATCAGGCAGGTTTTATTAAGAATCATTATTCGGCAGATAATTTTGTGAAGTTGATTTCTTTGATTAACACTTCTCAGGAGGGATCTAACCTACCAATGGTTCTTTCATTGGATGCAGAAAAGGCCTTTGATAGAGTAGAGTGGAGGTTTTTTTATTTAAACTTTTAGCAAAATTTAAACTTGGCTCAATTTTTATTGGTTGGATTAAGGCTTTATATGAAGTCCCACTGCTAGAGTTGTGACAAATAGAGTTATCTTTACCTTTTACATTGACTAGATCGACTAGACAGCGCTGTCCTTTGTCACCAGCTCTATTTGCATTAGTTATTGAACCTTTGGCTCAGATGATTAGACAAGATAGTAATATTAAAGGTATTAAGGTGAAATCTGATGAATTTAAAATTAATTTGTTGGCAGATGATGTTTTGATATATTTAACAGAACCTCAGAATTCTTTGAAGTGTTTACATGACAGATTGGAACAGTATGGTGAGATATCAGATTATAAAATTAATTGGGAAAAGAGTGAGATTATGTCATTAGCCAAAACTGATTATTTTTCTTGTAAGTATATTGTGAAATTCAAATGGTCGGATCAGATTAAATGCTTAGGTGTTAAGGTAGATGGTAATTATAGTCATTTATATGAATTAAATTATTTGTCATTATTGTCTAAAATTAAACAGGATTTGAATTGATGGAAAGATTTACCGATCACATTAATAGGAAGAGTTAATTTTTCCTGATTTAATGAGTTAATTCATTAAGAGTTAATGAATATTTTTCCTCAAATTCAGTACTTATTGTAAGATTCCTCAAAAAATTTTTAAAGATTTAAATGCTTTGGTGAGGAAATTTTTATTGAAGGATAAAATGGTAAGGGTATATTTACAAAAATTAATGGGAAATATGAATTAGGAGGTTTGTAATTTTCAAAATTATTATGAGGCGGCACAATTGAAATTTATTAATAGGATATTTGAAATGGACAAACCTTTGGTATGCGCTAATATTGAATTATCTCAAATTGGTGAGAAGAAGGTGGATCAGTTTATTGATAGATGGAACTCTAAGTTATAAATTACCTGTTTTGAAACACTTAATGGATTTATGGTAGAACAAAATGAAGTTATAGATATTCAAGGTAAGATTTCAGGCAAAATACCTTTGTATCAAAATAAGTTTTTCCCCTTTACACTTAATAATCAGCTTTTGAAGTTATGGGATCAAAAGAGTATTAAATTTTTGCAAGATTGTAATGAAGCAAGATATTTTATTTATTTTCAAAGAATGAAGGAGAAATATGATATATCTTCAAATACTTTTTTTTCTTATTATCAAATTAAAGCTTTATTTTTGGATAATTTTGGACGTACTTTACGGTTTCCTAGACTGTCTAAGTTTGAAATTTTGCTTACTGAGGGTAGTAAGAAGGGATTTATAACTGAAATGTCTGCTTTATTACAGAATAAAATGCCTAAATTGGATTTATATAAATCTAGATTGAAATGGGAGAAAGATTTGGGAATACTTATTCCTGAGGATGATTGGATGAATTTATGTGGAGATAGTATGACTAAAATTATAGATGTAAGGTATTGATTACTTCATTATAATTTTATTCATCAATTATATTTAACTCCAGAAAAGTTAAGGAGATACAATTTGATTTCTTTGGATTTATGTTTTCGATGTCATAAGGATGTAGGTTCTTTTTTACATACTCCTTGGTTATGTGAAACAGTAAAACTTTTTTGAAATAGACTTAAGGATTTTCTAGAAGTTATTTTGAAAGTGAAATTTTCATTAGGTCCTTTAGTATTTTTGCTAGGTAATATTAAGAGGTTGTGTTTAGAATTAAGATTAAATGGATTCCAAATTGCATTTTTGAGGTTGGCTTTAGCTGTAGCTAGAAAATGTCTGGCAATTACTTGGAAAAATGAGACTGATTTGAGTATTCAGAGATGGCATATGGAATTGAGGTCTGTTAGGTCTGCTTTGTTCATGAATGAGTGAGACAAACACCAGGCTGAGTCGAAATCAGGGTTCTTTGTTCTTTATTACCGGATTGTAACACTTGCGACTAACAAAGTTAGTCGGAGAATGCATTCTGCCGTTATCAGCAAAATGGTGATTTTTTATACCCTTGGATATGTGCTTAGAACATCATCATATCATTACTTGTCCAATGACTAAAACTGTTGCTATCCTTTCCCTGCTAGCTTCCTGCCTCTCAATCCATCAATGTCTCTCTTATCTTGTAAGTACAAGGATGCATTCTGTTACTCCTTAGTACTGGGTGACTCCTTCTCCGGTCCCATCTCATGATGTTTTACCTAACAGGAGTACAAGGACACCTCCCCTTCTTGTTACTGCCCTGTACAGGGTAACTCCCTACACATTCCCATCTCATGATGTTTTACCTTACAATCCCTCCTTTGTCCTCTTTAGAGGACAATCTCGCCCTGACTATGCTACCACCGCGTTACATTAGTTCGCCTATTATTGCCAAGCTCTATACGGGTTCTGTTCACAGGGTAGTTCGGCTGGTGGGCGAGGGCTCCCCCAACCCTCCTTTGCGTACACCCCCCATCCATCACCCCGATCCCATTGCCCGTTTACAAGTTTCATCCCATTTGCCCCCAAGCAAAAAACTAGCTAACCCCCCGTACATTAGTAAATTCCCAAGTTAACATATGGTCTACAATCTAATTCATAATACTTGTTCTACAATCTGATTAATAATGTTTGTGTTACAATCAATGTTATAATATTTAGGTTACAAGCAAGGTTAAAATTATATGTGTAACAATCTAATTCACAATCCCTCCTTTCCATCACATTCCCCTTCAGACTCCAGATCGATCTCAGCAACTTTCTCCGCCTCCTGTAATGTGAGATAGTCTTGCTCCACAGCCTGCACAGCTTGATATTTCGGAGGCAGTTCATCACGGTCAGCAAAGGCTTTCTCTATGGTCCTCGTGACCAGCGTTCGAATGCATGGAATACAACAACAGCCACAAGTGATAAAAATTGATACAGAAATGAACAAACCCAGCAAAAGTTGTCCTAACAATGTGCTCCATCTCCCAAACACTCCCTGTAACCAGGATAAAACAGGATTGGAGACTCCAGACTGGGCTTTTAATTCTTTCGCCAATGCCCTAAGTTTCGTTAACCCCTTAGTGAGTGATCCATCTGGCCCTGTGTTATTAGAGATAGAAGTGCAGCATAGATCTCCAAACATAGCACACACTCCACCTTTCTCTGCCAGGACCATATCAATCGCTATCCTATTCTGAAGTGTCATAAGGGAAGTTTCTGACAGTTGTTGATGTATTGCCTCAACAACGTCCCTGGTCAAATTTGCAAGGCGCTGGACATTATAGTGAATAAGGTTGATCCTATTAACATTTTTATTTACAGTGATGGGAAAAATTGCACTAAAAACAGGAAAGCTTTCAAACCCAGCTGCAATCTCATCGGCTAATTTAAATTCGTCCGGAATATTCCGGGCTTGGCCAATGGCATCAATCCATACCCCATCAGGGTTCCTTCCTCCCGGCCCCAAGAGTCCAACACTCCTCCTTTTCCTCCACAGCCAACTCTCTGTGTGGCGCAATTCTAGGGAATCCTCGTCTCCCTCCTGCCTTTTGACAATCAGCACTGGCGCATTAAGGGTTACTAGAGCACACCGACCATCCCAGTTAGCAGGGAGCCAGTTGTACAGCACTCTTCCTCCACAAAACTCATCTGTGTAGTCATTCAATCTGCTACAAGTCTCCTTAGTTTCAGATTCATTTTTTTTGTTATGGGACCTCAAAATCATCTCCTGTATATGTTCATGATAACCAGTAACCTGTTTGGCTGCCCTGTCAGGCACCCATGTGGCGTTTTCCCTGCTAATAGTAGGTCGTCTACATACTGAATCAGTGTAACATCTTCCGGGAGCTTTAATTTCATTAGGATTTCGCTAAGGGCCTGATTGAACAGTCCTGGACTGTCCTTATAACCCTGAGGTAATCTAGTGTATGTGTACCGATGTGCTTGGTAAGTGAAAGTTAACCAGTCTTGCCATTCCTCAGCTAAATTCAAGCAGAAGAATGCGTTTGCCAGATCAATGACAGTATAGTATTCGTGCTCCGGACTCAGAGCCCTAAGTGCTACATATGGGTCTGGGACTGGTCTCCCGATGGTCTTGGTAGCCAAGTTAATTTCCCGGAGGTCGTGTACCATCCTCCAGTCTTTTCTACCCTGTTTGGGAACAGGCATGATGGGCGTGTTCCACATACTGTCAGGTGCCACCCTTAAAACCCCTGACTCCATTAACCCTTCTATCGTTCCTTTAATACCTTCCTCCTGACTGGGCGACAAGCGGTATTGTTTTCTCCATATTGGTTTCTGCCCGGGGTTGGCCAATTCTAGAAATACCTCTCCTTTTATTACTCCCACATCATAGGGCCCCGTTGTCCATATATGTGGACTCAGATTAGAAAGATATTTGTCTGAGTCTCTGTGATCAATATTTTCTCCTTCTATGGCTCGGTCTCTTTCTACTTTCTCATTCACAACCTGGTCCCATGCTTCAATATTCAGTCTGACAAATTTTCCTCCCTCCGAGGTGGAATATCCCGGGATTTCTGTCTGCCTGTATTCACACCCTATCGCTTCCTTTACCATCGGACCCAGCTGTCGAGCGTGATGATCTTTGGCAATACCCAAGGTCACATGAGGCACACTTTCTACTCCTAAGCAGAACCACTCCATTTGTTCTTCTGTCATGACAACCATAGCAGCTATTCCCTCCTTACCTACAAAGATAAATGGACAATGTATCGTTTCTGTCTTCCCTTCTTTTAGAGAGTCCCACCTCTCCTCATATTCCTGGTCCGGGTGGATGGTGTAGTTTAATGTAACATGCATAGGATCTAGTGGATAATGGTAATCCCCATACCGTGGAATACTGGCCCTCCACTCAAAAAACTGTTTAATCAGCCCTGGGCCTGGTTCATCATACAGTAGCCGACTCCAGAAAATACAGAGTCTTCTGAAGCGTTAGATGGGCTCATTACTATAAACTGTCCTCCCCTTCTTATTGTATCCCCTGGGTATGTTAACCGAAGGCCCTTCTCAGAACATTGTATGGTTATTCCTAGTTTGGTAAGAATGTCCCTTGCTAATAAATTAATGGGGCAACTTGGCACAACCAGGACAGGCGTTTTAACCCTTTGTCGTCCAAATGTCATGTCGATGTTATCTGTATAGGGCTGTGTTTCCCTTATCCCGGAGAATCCTATTATAGATAATGTTTTGCCCGAAAATGTGCTCCCTGGGGGTTTTTTAATCACTGTCGTAACTGCTGCCCCTGTGTCAACCATAAATTCAATTTTTTCTCCATTTACCGTCCCCCAAATTTTTGGTGGCTCCCAGGGAGGCGTGATTTTTGATTCTCCTGGGCACCTTCAATAATCAAATTCAGCACCTTCCTCAATATAGTCATTACACTGAGGTGCCTGGACTTGTTGATCACTCTGCCACCCCCCGATTCTCTGGGGCCCATCAATGTGTCCACCCCTACCCCTTGCTTGTCCTCTTAAGTTTCCTCCTCTTCCCCGATAGCCTCTCATAGAGGGTAATCTTTTTCCCCTTGCTCTCCCAGCCTCCGGACAGTTCCGCTGGTAGTGTCCAGGATTTTGGCAGTACCAGCATACTGCATGTTCCCCTCTATACATTGTACCTAGCTGTCTTTCCCAACCATTTCTTACTTGGGGTCCCGGATTTATCACTGGCCCCATGACCTGTGGGACTATCTGTTGGGCCGCTAATTTAACCCCTATATGTTCTATGGCTCTCACCAATTTATCGGTTGTTTTGTCCACCTCCTTCTGGGACGCACTTTCTGACTTAGCATGCTCTGATTGACGATGTCGTTTGATTGCATGTGTCAGGTGTCTTTTCCACAAATCCTCTGACATTGTCTCTAATCCCACAATGTCCCTTAATTTTGCTTGAACCGTAGCAGGTAGTCCGTTTATTATCCCATTACGAAAGTGAGCCCTTCCTAAGGGGCTGTGGTCGGGTCTTTCTCCAGTCCCTGTTTCCCATAAGTCCCATGCTCGAGTGAAATACTCGTGTGCAGTCTCTCCTTCCTTTAGTTGAAGGGTTACCAAGGCATCCAAACTATAGGGTGTAGGAAATGTTTCTCTAAGTGCTTCCCAAAATTTATTCCAAAGTGGGTTAAATTCTATTTCATCCCCCAATTTACTGCTTCTTACAATTTTCTCTATTTGCTTCAGGGCCCCTTCTGCCTTTAATTTTATCATGATAGTTCTGACATCTGCGAGTGCTAATTGTTCTTGGCAGGTTTCTCGCTCAAAACAAGAAATCCATGGACTAGCCCCATTACTCAACGGAGGTAGTTTTTTCATTAAACTCTCTAAGTCCATTCGTGACCAGGGTACATATTTTTGAGTTCCCCGTCCCGTGATCAGTAATGGGCATTGATATCTCAATTTTGGGGATTTCTGCTCCTTCTTTACTCTTGGCATGCATTTATTTATCCCACCTTGTTCTGACTCTTCTTTGTCACTGTCACTGTCCCTATCAGTTTCCAATGTCTCAGGGTCAAAGGTATATTGGTCACGTTCATCTCTAAGATAATCTTTTCGGCCATAGTTTAGTTGTTTCACATCTTTCTCTTTTGTTCTAACTATGTCCAGGTAGGCATGTCTATTTTTCTCCCTCCCGAGTCTTTTCCTTCTACTTTCCTCCCATGGTGGATCGTATCTCGTTTCCTCATCCGTACTACACTTTTCGTCCTTTACTCCTATTACCATTCCTTCAGCTTTAATTTCTCCTGACAGTGTTGTAGTTATCTTTTCCACTTCCTTCAATACACCTACCATTAATTCTTTTTGATCCTCACTGATCTGCCCCAGCACATTAATATCTCTGTTTAAGTTTTTAATGTTATCCTGAACCTTTTTCATGTTCCATTTCTGTATCTCTAACTCCTTTTCTATTTTCTTGGACTCCAGAGGGGTCTCTACATCTATTACTCCCCCTTCTATTTTTATTAAAGGGGCCTGTACCTCGTCTGATGTGTCCCTATTCCCGTGGTTCTTGTCACACCCCAGTGTCTCAATATCTGGATATAAGGGACGTGACTCCAGTATCCCATCTGGGGTGTCAGAGAGAGAGAGAGAGAGAGAGAGAGAGAGAGAGAGAGAGAGAGCATAGCGAGAGAAAGAGATAGAGAGGCAGATACACAGAGCACAAGAGATAGAGAGAGAAAATGCCTTGCACTGGCCCCACTGGGAGAAAAGTCTTCAGATTAACACTTTCGTTTCAAAGGTTTTAAAAGGTTCTCATCCTGTGATCACTGGTCTGGATCAGATTGGGTCTCCCACCACTGGGAACTATCACTCCTTCCTTCCCTCCCACCTCGAGTGAGCTACACGTCAGCCCACAATGTCTGCCCTGATCCCGCAATGGTGGGGGTGCGGGAAAAAGGGAGGGAGAGAGGATAAAACAGGATCCCATTTGATGCGGAGCTGGAATTGTGGGCACAAAATTAAAACCAAATTGTATTTCTCTGCCCTGCCCAACCTGGGGATTTCAGGGCAGCACCGCCACAGATTGGGATTGGGAGGGGGAGTGGGTGAGAGAGGAGGGGGGGGGAGAAGAGAGAGAGGGGGAGAGAAGAGAGAGGGGGGAGGGTGAAAGGAGGGAGGGAGAGAGCAAACCCGGACACTTCGTGGCTGGAAACTGGAAACAGGCACTTTTCCTTTCCCTTCTGTGTTTTGTTTCTTCCAGCTTATCTAAGCCTCTACGTTTTAAAATTTTTTTCCTCACCTGTCAGGAACATCTCAGTGCCCCCGGGTAACCAACCCCTCTTCCTCCAGCGGTCTACACATTTTCGGAGCATTTTTTGTTTTTCCAATGCCGCATTACTGGTATTTCGCTCCTCTAATTCCTGATTAATTTCCTTAATAACTTGGTCAAAAGTCTTAGCAGGCAACTGTACAGCCATAGCTGCGGGACCGCTTTCTAATGCCTGTTTTAATTTAGGTTTTTGTCCGTTTAGGGGATCTATGTCAACGAAAATTGCTTTTAAAAATGTCTCCTTGCAAGCTGGATGACTAATATCTTTTAAAAGAACAGTCTCTAAGTCTTGTCCTCCAATTGACTTCAGACTGTCCTGTATACTCTGATTGCTCGTTTTCCACTCTCTGTTTTCCCAAAGGGGTCTGAAAGTTAAATTACAACTAGAAAACCAAATATTTGGGCTATACTTTTGTCCTGTTTCCCTGTACCAATCTATGAATTTACGTAACTTTATCTCCTTGGTGATGTTGGGAATACCCTCATTTAACTTATCAAAAGTATTTCGAATAAACTGGGTGTCTCTTAGGAGTTTGTCAACTTTTTCATTAATATCTCCTACCTGATCCGGACACAGCTGTCGCAGCCTTCTGTCATCGTTCTTGTTCACCAGGCAGGCGTCCCTGAGTACTTTTTTTGTTGTCTCAAGGTCTCTAGTGTCTGCTGTGGTATTCCACCACGGCGAATTGGGGAAATAAATTCTTAACTTCTCAAGTGTACAGACATTATCATACCTACCGGACATTTATAAGTCAGTCTCTCAGATACAATTGAGGCCAATAAGCCTGAACCTTTGTTTTCTTTCAAAGCCCAACCTTCACGTGGGAGATTTCTCCTCTTAATAACCAGTTTAGGGCAGAAAACTCAGGTCCTCAATTGTTTATAGACCACCTTCTCACTCTATTGGACTTTGCAACGACACAATAAAGACTTTTAAACTCTAGTAGTTTCTTGCGAAGCACTTAATAAATGTCATTCAAACACCTTAAGGACTTTTATCTTGTCTGTAATCACTTACGTGTTACAATCCTGGCATGCGACCTTCAATTGTGGTCGTCTAATTTGTCCGATCTCCAGTTCTTACTGACAATCATAAAGATTTTTTTAAAAAAAAGAGAATTTTGTTAAAACAGGCTTCTCTGGACCTTTTTATCAGCCGGCTGAGATGATTGTCAGAAAAAACAGAAACCGTCGTCCAGTGTTCACTCACCCATCATGTCGGGGTCACCAAATTGTTAGGTCTGCTTTGTTCATGAATGAGTGAGACAAACACCAGGCTGAGTCGAAATCAGGGTTCTTTGTTCTTTATTACCGGATTGTAACACTTGCGACTAACAAAGTTAGTCGGAGAATGCATTCTGCCGTTATCAGCAAAATGGTGATTTTTTTATACCCTTGGATATGTGCTTAGAACATCATCATATCATTACTTGTCCAATGACTAAAACTGTTGCTATCCTTTCCCTGCTAGCTTCCTGCCTCTCAATCCATCAATGTCTCTCTTATCTTGTAAGTACAAGGATGCATTCTGTTACTCCTTAGTACTGGGTGACTCCTTCTCCGGTCCCATCTCATGATGTTTTACCTAACAGGAGTACAAGGACACCTCCCCTTCTTGTTACTGCCCTGTACAGGGTAACTCCCTACACATTCCCATCTCATGATGTTTTACCTTACAGGTCTTAAACATATAACATAAACATATAACAATTACACCACGGAAACAGGCCATTAGGCCCTTCTAGTCCCCACCGAACCTGTAGAGCTCGTCGAAAGAACCAAAGACTTGTTGATCCAAACCAAGGCTTTTATTAGCAAAAGACCGGAGCTCTTCACAGGTGGCCGACCAGTCCGGAATGATCCGACCTGGCTAGGGACACAACCCTTTAAGGCCCAAACAATAGGTGTGGCTTAGCTCTCAGCCAATCGCTGTAAGCACAGTCTAGATACAGTAACTATATACACTATGTACATTGGTGATAGATCTGTACTATCACATTCACCCCTTCTTGGAGAATTGACCCTGGGAAAAAAAAAAACAAAAACGAGGGAGAGAATGAAAAGGAAGGGGTAGGTCAAGGACTGTAGCGGTCAGGGGGTCTGACCATCCGGCGTGACCGCCGTGGTGCCGGGATTGGGGTCGCTGGAGTGGTGTCGCCAGCGGGCTCATCGGGTGCGACTGCTCCGTCGCTCAATTCCCCAGTCGTTTTGTCGGCAGGGTGGCCCGAGTCATTGGGGTGCTGTTGGTCCTTCTGTTGCGGCACGGGGCCTGGAGCATAAGGAGTTGGGGGGTTTGCTGGGTCTACCGCGTCCTGAGCTAGGTCCCGCACCGAAACAGTGTCCTCCCGCCCGTCTGGGAACTCCACGTATGCGTAATGTGGGTTCGCGTGGAGTAGAGTCACTCGGTCGACCAAGGGGTCGTTCTTTGAGTGCCGGACGTGGCGTCGCAAAAGGACGGGGCCAGGGACGGTGAGCCATGCCGGTACAGTGGTTCCCGATTCGGATTTCCTCGGGAAAAGGAACATCCTTTCGTGGGGGGTGGCATTTGTTGCAGTACATAGGAGGGAGCGGATGGAGTGTAAGGCACTAGTGAGAACCTCCTGCCAGTGAGAGGTGGGGAGACCTTTAGACCGGAGAGCCAGTGTAACCGCTCTCCATATGGTGGCATTCTCCCTCTCGACCTGGCCATTACCGCGTGGGTTATAGCTCGTGGTCCTGCTTGAAGCAATACCACACTCCAGAAGGTACTGTTGCAGCTCTGCACTCATGAATGAGGACCCCCTATCACTGTGGATGGAATTGGGGTACCCGAAGATGGTGAAAATACTGTGAAGGGCCTGTATCACTGAGGTGGCAGTGGTGTCTGGGCAGGCCACAGCGAATGGGAAGCGGGAGTATTCGTCGATGGCCGTAAGGATGTAGGTATTACGGTTGGTCGACGGTAGGGGTCCCTTAAAGTCTACGCTAAGACGCTCGAAGGGGCGGGTGGCTTTGATGACGTGGGAGTTATCCGGACGGAAGAAGTGGGGCTTGCATTCGGCGCACACCGAACAGGCTCGGGTCATGGAGCGGATCTCCTCAACTGTGTAGGGTAAGTTGCGCGCCTTGACAAAGTGAGCAAACCTAGTGACCCCTGGATGACAGAGCGCCTCATGGAGTTTCCGTAGTCTGTCCATCTGTATGCTGGCGCACGTCCCCCTGGAGAGCGCGTCAGGCGGGTCGTTGAGCTTACCAGGCCGGTACAGGATGTCATAGTTAAAGGTGGAGAGTTCGATTCTCCATCTGGCGATTTTGTCGTTTTTTATCTTACCACGCTGGGTGTTGCTGAACATGAAGGAGACCGCGCGTTGATCAGTCAACAGTGTAAAGCGCCTCCCAGCGAGGTAATGTCTCCAACGACGTACCGCTTCAACTATGGCCTGGGCCTCCTTCTCGATCGAGGAGTGTCTACTCTCCGGACCCTGGAGGGTTCTGGAGAAGAAGGCTACAGGCCGACCGGCCTGGTTCAAGGTGGCTGCCAGGGCGAAGTCGGATGCATCGCTCTCGACTTGAAACGGGACAGACTCATCGATCGCGTGCAGCGTCGCAGCAGCGATGTCAGATTTGATTCGATCGAAAGCCGCTGTGGCTTCGGTCGAGAGGGGAAAAGAGGTGGTCTTGATAAGAGGACGTGCCTTGTCGGCGTAGTGTGGAACCCATTGGGCATAATACGAGAAAAGGCCCAGGCAGCGTTTGAGAGCTTTCTGGGTATGTGGGGGGGGTAAGTCCATTAAGGGACGCATGCGGTCAGGATCTGGCATGACTATCCCGTTTTCCACCACACAACCTAGAATAGCGAGTCGTGTGGTCCGGAAAACACACTTGTCCAAATTGTAAGTCAGGTTTAGCTGACGGGCAGTTTGAAGAAATTTGTCTAGGTTGGCGTCATGGTCCTGCATGTCGTGGCCGCAGATGGTGATATTGTCCAGATACGGGAAGGTAGCGGTTAGCCCGTTCTGGTCCACCATCCTGTCCATTTCCCGCTGGAAGACCGCGACACCATTTGTGACCCCGAATGGTACCCTGAGAAATTGATATAGCCGCCCATTCGCTTCAAAGGCCGTGAATGGTCGGTCCTCGCAGCGGATCGGGAGCTGGTGGTAGGCCGAACGTAGGTCAATAGTGGAGAAAATGCGGTACTGGGCGATCTGGTTCACCACATCCGTGATGCGTGGCAGGGGGTACGCATCCAGGAGTGTGAAGCGGTTAATGGTCTGGCTATAGTCGACCACCATCCGTAGTTTTTCCCCATTCTTGACAACCACCACCTGGGCTCTCCAGGGGCTTGAACTGGGTTCGATGATGCCCTCATCCAGCAATCTACGCACCTCACTCCTAATGAATTGCCTGTTTTCGTAACTATATTGCCGACTTTTGGTGGCCACAGGCTTCCAGCCAGGGGTGAGGTTTGCGAAGAGTGCTGGCGGGGCAATCCGGAGTGTGGAAAGGCCGCAGGATTGGCCCCGGGGCACTGGGGCGGGTTGCTCGGGTGCTTCGGGAGTGGGGCGATGGCAGACCGAGAGGGGGGCGTGGGGTCCCCCAAAGTGTAGGGACACCGTTTGGAACTGACACTGGAAGTCTAATCCCAGCAACACTGGGGCACACAATTGGGGAAGGACGAATAATTTAAAGTGGGTGACCGTCACGCCCTGTACTTCCAGCGTGGCAATGCAATACCCCTTTATCCCAGTCGAGTGCGACCTCGTCGCTAATGAGATCCTCTGGGTAGTGGGGATAATGTCAAGTCCCCAACGGAGGGCCAGATCTGGCTGGATAAAACTGTCAGTTGACCCAGAGTCAAATAAGCAATTGGTGTAGTGTCCATGCACTTTAATCAGTTCCATTGCTCTGGTGAGGGGATGAGAGCATTGCTGGTTTAATGTTATTGAAGCAGTTGACAGGCGAGTTTTGCGCGATGACGTCACGCAACGGGATGACGTCACGCAACGGGATGACGTAGTCAACGCTCGAGGAGCAGGTTGGAGAACCTCCCGGAAGTGCTGTTGTGGCGGGTGAATGGTAAGTAGTGGGGTTTGTAGTTGCTCGCGATCGGCGGTCGGGCCCTGGCGGTCGTCAGCGATGGACGGTAGGGTGAGCACCTGGTTGGCCGCGGGGGTGGCTGCGGCGGCGGTAGCGTCGGCCCCGGGGGTGTCTGTGGCGGCGGCAGCAGCGGCGGTAGCGTCGGCCCCGGGGTTGTCCGTGGCGGCGGCAGCAGCGGCTGTAGCGTCGGCCCCGGAGTTGTCCGTGGCGGCGGCAGCAGCGGCGGTAGCGTCGGCCCCGGGGGTGTCCGTGGCGGCGGTGGCAGCAGCGGCGGTAGCGTCGGCCCCGGGGGTGGCTGTGGCGGCGGCAGCAGCGGCGGTAGCGTCGGCCCCGGGGGTGTCCGTGGCGGCGGCAGCAGCGGCGGTAGCGTCGGCCCCGGGGGTGGCTGTGGCGGCGGCAGCAGCGGCGGTAGTGTCAAGTGTTCCGCACGGGGGCGAGAGGCAGGCCATCACCATGGTTGCGACGGTGGGTTGCCCCTTCCGGGTTCGGCGTCTCCATGACGTCAGGCGTTGCCGTGCAGGGGAGCCCTCGCTCTCATTGGACGAGAGCTCTGGGGAAGAAGAGTTTGAATGGGATAGTGGCGGTTGAGCTTCACACGAGGCACTGTGTTTGCTGGCGGCCATTTTAGACCTACAGACTGCAGCAAAGTGGCCCTTTTTAAGGCACTTCTGGCACCTGGCTTTTCTTGCTGGGCACTGGGATCTGCTGTGCTTGTCCCTCCCGCAGAAATAACATTTCGGGTTCGCACGGGGCAGGGTAGCAGCAGCCGACAGGCCGTCAGGGGTAGGGTAGAAGGGCACTCTACTCACATCAGAACGAGGGGTCCAGTCCCTAGAGAGCTCGGTGGACTTTAAGGCTGCATCCTCCATTGTGATTGCAATCCGGGCCACGTCCTCTAGTTTTTCTACCCCTTGTTCGAGCAAACGCAGCCTCACTTCGTTCGATCGGAGCCCGGCCACATAGGCATCCCGGCCGAGGTCGCTAGTGATCTCGGCAGCAGTTTTGTCCACACAGTTACAGTCCTAGCCCAATGCCTTTAATACTTGTAAATATGCCCTGCTGGACTCGCCGGGCTGTTGCTTCCTCGACGCAAGCATGAGCCGGGCATGAACTCTGTTCACCGGTTGATCATACAGTTCCTTCAGTACCTTTATGGCTGCGGTGTAAGTGGTCTCATCCTGGATGTTCTCGTAGACTCTCAAGGACACCATAGACAGCAATGCTGTTAGACGCTGGTTATCCTCCTCCACCTCAATGAGTCTCAGGAAGTTTTCAAAGTTCAGCAGCCAGAACTTAAAGGCTTTGAAGGCTGTAGCTGACTGTGGGTCGATATCAAGTTTTTCTGGCCGAGTTAAACGCTCCATCCCTTTCAAAAAAAATTCTTTTTGCTAATAAAATTGTAGAGCTCGTTGAAAGAACCAAAGACTTGTTGATCCAAACCAAGGCTTTTATTAGCAAAAGACCGGAGCTCTTCACAGGTGGCCGACCAGTCCGGAATGATCCGACCTGGCTAGGGACACAACCCTTTAAGGCCCAAACAATAGGTGTGGCTTAGCTCTCAGCCAATCGCTGTAAGCACAGTCTAGATACAGTAACTATATACACTATGTACATTGGTGATAGATCTGTACTATCACAGAACCAAACACCCCTTTCTAGTCCCACCTCCCTGCACAATGCCCATAACCCTTCATCTTCTTCTCATCCATATACCTGTCCAACCTTTTCTTAAATAATACAATTGACTCCGCCGCCACTATTTCTCCCGGAAGATCATTCCACACGGCTACCACTCTCTGAGTAAAGAAGTTCCCCCTCATGTTACCTCTAAACCTCTGCCCCTTAATTCTTAACTCATGTCCTCTTGTTTTAATCTTTCCTCCTCTTAACGGAAATAGTCTATCCACATCCATTCTGTCTATCCCTTTCATAATCTTAAATACTTCTATCAAATCCCCTCTCAAAAAGACCCAATCTGTCCAATCTCTCCCTATACTCTAAATGCTTAAGCCCAGGTAACATTCTGGTAAACCTTCTCTGCACTCTCTCCACTCTGTTTATATCCTTCCTATAATTAGGCGACCAGAACTGCACACAGAACTCCAAATTAGGCTGCACCAACGTCTTATACAATCTCAACTTCACTTCCCAACTCCTATATTCCTTGCAATGATTGATAAAGGCTAGCATACTAAAAGCCTTCTTCACCACCCTATTCACGTGAGTTTCTACCTTCAGGGAACGATGTACCGTTACTCCTAAATCTTTCTGCTCTTCTGTATTCCTCAATGCTCTCCCATTTACCACGTATGTCCTATTCTGATTCTTCTTACCAAAATGAAGCACCTCACACTTATCAGCATTAAATTCCATCTGCCATTTTTCAGCCCACTTTTCTAAGCAGCCCAAATCCCTCTGCAATCCTTGAAAACCTTCTTCATTATCCACTATTCCACCTATCTTAGTATCGTCTGCATATTTACTAATCCAATTCACCACCCCATCATCTAGATCATTAATGTATATAACGAACAACAATGGGCCCAATACAGATCCTTGAGGCACACCACTGGTCACCGGCCTCCAAACTGACAATTATCCACTACCACTCTCTGGCCTCTCCCTTTCAGCCAATGTTCAATCCATTTGACTATCTTAAAATTTATACCTAAAGACTGCACCTTCCTAACTAACCTTCCATGTGGTACCTTATCGAAGGCCTTACTGAAGTCCATATAGACAACATCCACTGCGCTACCCTCATCCACATTCCTAGTCACCTCTTCAAAAAATTCAATCAGATTGGTCAAACATGACCTTCCTCCCACAAATCCCACAAATCCATGTTGAGTGCTCCTGATCAGACCCTGTCTATCCAGATGTATTCCATTGGAAAAGATAACATATAATTTGCGTGATAATTTTTTTTAATCGTAAAACTTGGAGCCCTTGTTTGGATTTGATGGGTTTTGAACCCCCTGCCTGCACAGTAGTGGTGTTACTCCAATCCATGGGAATTAACTGATGAATTCTGTTGAGGTTGATCTCCTCTTCTTTCTCTTTCTTTCTTTTTCTTTGGGGTGGGGTTGGGTGGGTGGGTTAGGGAGGGGGGTCAGAGGTTATAGAGGGTTAGTTTGTTGAAAATATCATGTATGTATTTTTTGAATTGTTTTTAAGTTTTATTCATTAATTGTATGTTTCAATATATGAATCCTGATTTAATAAATAAAATTTTACAACATGCAATCACCACTCAAGGTATCACCTTTCCAGCTGCTGACTTCCAACTGATTCTCCATCAACCCAGCCAATCAACTCGCAGATATAATCAGGAAAATTAATCACCCTTAATCAACAGGAAAGGAAGTCACTTGACCTTTGTTGATGTCTGTAATTTTTTTTTTACAGGTCGCAAATGAAACATTGGGGTGGAGGATTCGAACTCCGCTCTGGTCCCAATCGCTGGCACCGTAAAGGCATTGCGCTAATCGCTAGGCCCATCTAGAAGTCATATTTTGAGAACCTACAGACAATTCCCACCCATATCTTCTGCTTCTGCTATTCGTGATTTCAACCCAAAACAATCCCACATTACTCTCTGACACTTTTATCACACAACTCAGCCCTTCCTTGGCATCTTTGATGATTAAAAAAGCCATCCCACTTCCTTTCCCTTTGGCCTCTTGGTAAAAGGTTATGGGTGTGAGGTAGGGAAGGGTTGGATTGATGTGGAGTAGGTTTACATAGGTCAGCACAGCATTGTGGGCCAAAGGGCCTGTTCTGTGTTGAAATGCTCTAAATAGGACCATTGCACACACAGATCCACAGAGAGAGCACAGGATCACATCCAGGTGAAAGAATTCGGGCCATTTTACATACATGGGTGTGATAATCTTGCAGAAACATTGGTTCAAAGGTTCCTTTTATTGTCACATAATAATACATTAAAAATGTAACATGCATGACATGCTTTAACTTTTGTCTGCTGTAAGGCAAACAAAGTGTGGCCTTGAGCGTTGCCTGGTGCCCCAAGCAATAAGAGAAATGAAAGAGAGTCCCTTCAGAGTTGCTGAGGGTCCCTGGATTTGCCTCCAGCACTGCTGCAGACTCCAGTTCAAACCATTGACAACCCGAGCTCCAGATCCAAACCTCCAATACAATCGGGGAGCCTTCAGCGCCCGGGTCCCTTCGAGAGCCCTTCTTAACCTCAGCACCCACTTCAAAACCCAGTTCCAATACCTGGTTCCCATGAGTGGCCCTGAAACCTGTGGTAATCTTTCCCCCGCAAGTCACCCGCAGCCTGTGAGAGTCCTTCAGCTGCTGAGGGTCCGCTGCCGTGGTAACCGGACTATGATATTTTAATGTGGCCAAATGCCATGGTTAAATCTTGGATATTTTATTATTAAAGAAAACTTCTAGATGCAAATCGCCCTTGCAGTTAATGCTCTTGATGCTGATATTGTTTCTATGCTATTAATACTGTTCAAGATTCAAGATTCATGATTCAATCTATTATCATAATAATAAAAAGTGCCGTATTACATGAAATTTATTTTCTCCTGCTGCAAGGTGGACAGATTCACCACCAGCAGGAATTGCCTAAGCACCTCTTACGGTCAGACTTAGAATCAGCGAAAGAGAAACAAAAGAGGATCCCCCCCCAGAGTCACCGAGTGTCCATGGATTCGCCTCCAGCCACTCCCGCAGCCTCTGGAGCAGGCACAGAGTCCGGGTCGAACTCCAGGTCAAAAACCTAAGAAACAATCAGGAAGCTATCGGCGCCCCAGGCCCTTCGGGAGCCCCTCGAACCCTCGCCAGTCTCTCAAATCCCAGTCCCGATACCTGGTTCTCGTGAGCCTGTCACCAGCAGCAGCCCCTCCCCCAGCCCGGGTGGGTCCCTCGCCCGCAAGACGCAGCAGCTCGCAGCGTGCAGGGTATTTTGGACCACAAGGCGCCTGCAGCCCACAGACTGGGTGGGCCTCTGTCAGCATTAATGATGCTTTTGATGTTATTATTACTTCTGGTTTCTGTGGCTGATGTTGCTGTTACAGTTTAATTATTAAAATTACTTCAAAATGCTTTTGCTTAACCCTGCTGCTATTGTTTTATTATAACTGTTCGTGCCTGATGAGGACATTTGCTGTGATTGCTGTTGTAGTCAGAGTGGTTTTGCTGACGTTATGACTTTTGATGCTGTGTTTTATTACAGGCCCTTATCCCTTTTATCCATGATTCCGAAAACAGGACATTTTATTTTACTGTGTGTACAGTATATTTCCAGGCATTCTTGAGAGAGAGCAAGGAGAGAACGCAGCTTGGGCGGCCCAGCTGGGAAAGAGCGAGGAAAGAATGCAGCCAGCCGGGAGAAAGTGAGGAGAGAACGCGGCTCAAGTGGGCCAGCGGGAAGAGAGGACGCAGCTCGGGCAGATGAGTGGGGGAGAGAGCGAGGAGAGAATGCAGCTCGGGTGGGCGAGCAGGGAGAGAACGAGGAGAGAACGGGGCTCAGGTGGGCGAGTGGGGAGAGAGCCATTTTAATTCGATAATCCAGAATGATCCGAACACCAAGAAGTGTCCGGTGCCGAGGATTTCGGATAAAAGGATAAGCACCTGTATGACCATTATTGCTCATGCTACCACTGGGATTTCCTGCTGTTCCTGCGGCTATTACTCTTAAGGGAATTGCTGTGATAATGTTCACAGTTAGCGTACGGTTACAGCGGTAATGACCCGGGTTCGAATCTGGCGCTGCCTGTAAGGACCTTCACTGTCTGCGCCCTGTGTCTGCGTGGGCTTCCTCCGAGTGCTCCAGTTTCCTCCCACCCTCCTTGCGGTTGGGTGTAATTGAGCAGCATGGGCTAAAATGGCTGGAATCAGATTCTAATGGGCTGTAAATAAATAAATTTAAAAGTTCAAATGTATTGTCTGTGATTCTCATGGGTTTGCATTTATTTGTACTTCTGCTAGTAATGCCCTCTCTCTTTATATTAACCATGCAACTTTTGAACGGCTGGGTGTTTGGATTATAATTTTATCTGAATTAATAGTGTTGCATAATGTAATTTTTTTCTTTCCTAATGAGTTTGGTTACCTTGTTACCATTATTGGTGGAGGTAAAACGCAGAATTCTGTGGACACCGTGGTTGAAGTTAAAACGCAAGATGGTGGAGAAACTCAGCAGGCCAAACAGTGACCTTTATGTAGCAAAGGTAAAGATACAGAACTGACGTTTCAGGCTGGAGCCCTTCATCAAAGTATGAGAAAGTGCCGGTGAGCATCAGAGTAAAAGAGTGGGAGGGGGAAAGGGGGGGTGGTGGTGGCAAAGACAGGAGGTGATAGGTGGAGAAGGAAGGGAGGGGACAGCAGCACTAAGGGGGGGGTAGTTGAGGCAGAGTTGGGGGGGGTGAAAGAACTTGAAAGGCAGGAAATGGGAAGGGGAGGAAAAGGCGAGCAGGTTTAATGGAAAGCAGTGAAGTCGATGTTCATGCCTTCTGGCTAGAGGGTCCCCAGACAGAAAATAAGGTGTTATTGCTCCAATTCTGCATGTGATCAGGGTGGGACAGTATATAAGACCAAGGACAGATGTGTGAGACTGGTTACAGACTGGGCAATCTCTTCACTCAGCACCTCCTCTCTGTTAGCAACAACAGTGACCTCCCAGTGGCCAACCATTTCAATTCCGGATCACACTCCTACACTCACATCTGTCCAAGGACTTATGTGCATGTAGCCATGCATACAACCCTTTCTATACTACACAGAATTCTGAGAGGCCAGATCTGCCATCACTTTTTCCCATGGTAATTATATTGTGTGTGATAGTTGTGGGGTTATGTAATTACACCACTAGGTCACCAGGGGTTACCCAGGTGACCTTGTATATAAAGCAGTCCAGAGCTACAGTCTAGCCTTCCAGGTTCGTCTTGCAGAGAGACAAGACCTCTTAGTGTACATATTAGTTTATTAAAGCTGACTTATACTCACACTGCTGGTGTGGTTATTGTCAGTACAATTTAATAAACTAATACGGTAGCTACTAGGGTGTAAGCTGTTTCTGCTCCAATGCACATTCCCGACCACCTGGAGACTCTTCCTGAGGAATGGAATCTGGGGATGACCAGCACGCACGTGCATCCGAGGAAAGAGACAGCGAGGGACTGCTGTACTGGAATCGTGGTGGAATGTGGTGAAGACCACAGAAGTATGATAGGGCAGGTAAGAAAAGGCCAAGAGCCCTGCCTGCCCGTGTGTTCATCAGTACAGGTGCCACCGACCCTAAACCCTGGTCTGATCAGAAGGGGGCCACTACAAGTGCGGGTGGAAGGATCTCCACAAGTCGTGCTCCCGATCGCCACATATGTGCAGAATTCTTGACCCCTCCAGAGCCAAGGAAAGCAGACACCACTACCGTCACTCCCCCAGCAGCAGTTTCCCCAGTACCATGGAGACCTGATGGGATTCCCCCTAAGCCCGCTGCAAATGTCCCAAAGCCAGAGACTCAGCCAACAGCCCCAAGCACCCAGGTTACTCCTCCAGCAGACACAAGCCCCACAAAGACTCTACCAGCAGCTTCCAGTACCCCAGGGTCTGCCCTTGCTACACCTAAGGGACCAGAAACTGTGGCTTAGCCATCTGCTGCGACCAGACAGGCTGTAGCTCGACCCCAGATATCCCGGAGCCGACACACACTTCGGCCACTGGCAGAGATGCTTTCTGAATTACGTGGAGGGTGCTGAGGCATCGGATAAAGAGCTATTAATGCTGCTGTTAGCCCAGCTGGGAGACCACCCTTACTCCCTTCTACAGGATGCCAGGTCCTACCAAGAGGCAATGAACATTTTACAGAGCCATTACAGTGAGGGGCATAGCGAACTCCACTCCTGGTACAGGCTCATGACCAGGTCACAACAAATAGGAGAGTCTGCCAGAGACTTTATACTCTCTCTGAAAAGACCTGGGGAGAAGCTGCAACTTTAAAGCAGTATCAGCTCAGGAGTATGCGGAGGTCCTTATTAGGAACAGAATTGTTGCGGGCATATGGTCCACTGAGACGAGACATCGATTGCTGGAGAAAGGAATGGTGGGGCTAGATGAGGCAGAGACTATTGCAGAAGCTTTAGAAAGTGCCAGGAAAGAATTGTAGGAGTACTCACAGGATCCTGGGGCTGGGACAAACGTCACACTGCTGGACTCTCTAGCCCCACGAATAGAAAAGTATGCTGCCTCACAGGAATTCACACCAGCAGCAGCACCTTGAGGGTCCCAAGTGCTTTTTCTGTGGACAAAGAAAGCACCCCAGAGCCCTCTGCCCTGCCAGACAAAATGTCTGTTCCAACTGTGGAAAATGTGGGCATTATGCAAAAGTTTGCAGAAGCCCCAAGGCCACACCAGCAGTGTACTAACAATAACCACACCAGCAGTGCGAGTATAAGACAGCTTTAATAAACTAGTATGTGCACTAAGAGGTTTTGTCTCTCTGCAAGACGAACCCGGAAGGATAGACTGTAGCTCTGGACTGCTTTATATACAAGGTCACCAGGATGACCCCTGGTGACCTAGTGGTGTCATTACATATCACCAAAGTAGTGCTACTAACATTCCCACACTCTTTAAATTGTGTGCGATAGCAACTTTCCCATGGTCTTTATAAATTGTCCACTATTGCTATTTATTGCTAGCACTTTCCCACGGTCCCTTATAAAGGTTTATATAGGTCGGCATAACAACAACAGGGGCTGGATGGCTCATACTGTGTTGTGCATAAAGTTTAAATATGTTATAATTAGGCATGATTAATGTTGTTCAAATATAATTTCATAATACATTGATTGGGATTTAGGACAGGTCCACCTTCACTCGATATGTCATGACATCACCGGTAGAAGGTAGAACAATCCTAACCATGGGGATGACTCCTTGCAAATGTGAACACATGCAGTGACCCAGGGGTCAAGTGTAAACAGCAAAAACTCCATTCCTATCCCAGGACACTGAATGGCCAATTTAATGGGGTGCAAATGAAAAAGGGGCTTCTTACACCTGTTGCCGTTGGTATTACTGTGGGTCATTGCCATTACTGTCAAAACACACAAATGCTGGAAGAACTCAGCTGGTCCATCAGAGGTAGCTTTTGGGTTTGAGCCCTTCTTCGAGGTGTGAGTAAAGAGCAGGCAGGCGCTCGAACGAAACGGCTGGGAGAGAAGTGTACAAAGGGCAGGGGCCAACAGACAAATAGGTGCTAATTGAACAGAAGAGGAAAGGTGGGGACTGATTGGAGGAGGTGGGATCAAGAGTCAGAGAGAGAATGGAAAAGAGGGGAATGTTTGCGTTACAGTTGTCAGTGCATTTGCTGTTTCTGTGGCATTATTACTTGGTGCTGTTACTGTTGATGTTGGCATGGCTGCTGTGGCTCCACTTTCTCCATTTGTAGCTGACTCCACTTAGCTTCACTCTTCAATTTGTGCCCCCAATTTCAATAACAGGATTCTGTTTAATAAACCACAGCAACAGAAATGTCTCTCTGACAAATGTACGGTTGGTTAACCCCTACCTTTTTAGACACCCCTTGTCAAAATATAAAATGTATTACCGTGATATATCTTCTTAATGGAGAGCAGGAAAGACAGATTATGGCTTAAGAAATAGCACAATTACTCATGCTCCACACTCTGTAAAGACACCTAAGTGGCTCGAAATGAATTCAAAGAACACCTACCCACCGCTCTGTCAAAAAAGTACTTAGTTCTTCAGTTATTCGACACATATTACAAACAATGAAAACACGATAATGGTGTTCAAAACTCATTCATCAAATGGAACAATTTGAATCATATCCAAGAAATGTCACACGGTTGAAATCTCTCAGATCTGGACAACTATAACACTTGAGCATTTACATAAAGTCAAATCAATGGGCCTTCCTCTCTCAGACTCAGATTTCATATTTCAGATTTATTGGCAGAGTAAATCCATGACATCACATACAACCCTGAGATTCCTTTTTCCTGGCGACACGGCAGAATTTGTAGAGCAAAAAGTAAACTATACACAGCATAAAACATGTAAACAAACAAAGAACTGTCAACAAATGGCCTGTGCAATACAGAGAGAATGAAAAAAAATCAATAAAGTGCAGAAGAATCCTTAACGAGTCCATGATTGAGGTTGTCGTTGAGGAGTCTGATGGTGGAGGGGGAGCAGCTGTTCCTGCACCTGGTGGTGTGAATCTTGTGGCACCTCGTCCTCTTTCCTGATGGCAGCAGCAAGAACAGAGCGTGTGCTGGGTGGTGAGGGCCCTTGAAGCTTGCTGTTGCTCTCAGACGCCAGTGCTCCTGGTAGGTGTGCTCAAAAATGGAGAGGGTTTTGCCTGTGATGGTCTAGGCCATGTCCGCTACTTTTTGCAGGGCTTTACACTCAGGGGTATTGGTGTTTCCATACCAGACCCTGATTCAGGTGGTCAAACAACAACTGGCGAAGCAAGATTGACTGAAATCTACCAAAAGAGATTAAATAATTTGGCCTGTATCCCTTGGGTATTAAAAGAATGCGAGTGACCTGATTCAAGCATTCAAAATCTTAAGTGGGCTTGGCAGGGGAGTTGCTGAGATGTTTTTACTAGTGGGAGAGACTCAGACCAGGGGACATTGTTACGTTAAGAGGCTAGTCATTGAAAACAGAGCTAATATAAAACCCCTTGTATCTGGCACCAATAAGGATTGATAGATTACAGATAAGTGAATTTTCTGGTTGCTTGAGGTTGCGTGTTGCATGACTAGAGAGGTAATGGTGAGGTGCACCATATTTAAACCTGTATTTTTTACCTATTTATATTCCACAGTTTTTTTTTGCCGGTTCCTTGAGGCTGCCGGTTATTGAATTCCAGATAACAGGGGTTTTACTATACCTCCACCATCAGACTCCACAATAACAATCTCAATCAGGGGTGAATGGTCAGACAGTAACTGAACCATGTAGTTGGTCTTCAATATCCTATCCTCCAATTGGGCCGATGCCAAAAATAAATCAGTACTATTGTAGGGATCATGTTGTCTCGAGTAAAGTGAATAATCCCTCTCTCTCTCGGATGTTGCCTTCTCCAGACATCTATTAAGTTCAACTCTTCCATAAAGGCCAGGGTAGTTTTGGCTGACCTGGCCCTCATTACTTTCCTCGCCGACTTGTCCAAGACTGGATCCAGACAAAAGTTGAAATCCCCTCCAATCAAAGCATTCTCACATCCCTCTGTTACTTTCAAAAATATATTTTGTATAAATTGTTCGTCATCAAAATTTGAGGTATATATATTCATGAGTATCCATAATTCTAAGTATATCTGACAATGAATTATCACAAATCTCCAGCTGGGTCAATAACTATGCCCCACACCACCACCAGGACACTCTTTCCTATGAGGATGGCCACCCCTTGTCTGGAGCTAAAGGAGAACATCACCACCTGACCCACCCATCCATTTTATGTGTTATTGATTTGTGAGGTGGGTCTCCTTTGGAAACATTATATCTGCTTGTATTTTTTTAAGTGGGCCAAAACTCTTTTCCTCTTTACCAACCATTCAGCCCACTTACATTGAAACTCACAAATCTAATCATCTCATCCATTACTCTAAAGCCTCGCCATCATTTTATTCCCCTTCTTTCATCTTATCCTCTGTCCAGCTTACCTTCCACGGGTTCCTGACGCAGGCAATCGTGCTCCAAACAAAACCTAGACAAACTATAAAAAAACTAGAACAAACAAATCAATAAAAGAAATAGCCAATTAAAACCCAAATTACCCCCCTCAATTCTTTCCATCTTTCTTGACCTTCTCTTCCTCTCCCAGTGCCAATATCCGAGATACTGGTGCTAACTCCCCCATTATTTTGCAGTGTTTCTACTGCACCCATCGAACTCCTTCACTATTACCTTCCCCCTTTTTAGAGATCCCCACATTAATTCTTTATTTAACTTTGACATTCATATTTTTAAACAATAAAACATTCCCATCTATATTCTTATTCTTTACAATATATACAACCAATCCTTCCATTAAATTCCCCATTTTTCCTACATTTATACTACCCTGAAGAGGATGGCAAGGGTTTTACATAACACTTTGCCTCCCTAGCTTCCATGATTTTTTTTTATTTGGGACCATCTATAGACCTACCCATGTGTGGTGACATGGAGATTCTAATTCGAAAGGGGATTACACGCAGGTTTATCTCTATGATGCATTCCAAAGTGAGGGCCCGAAGCCAGGCTTACATAAGGCAAGGGAAAGGTGGGAGTCAGACCTGAGCTCAACAATCCATGAACAGTGCTGGTCAGATTTGGGTCAGGACAGCGTGACAGCAGTCATTTATGCCAGGGACAGGTTGGTGCAATATTATTTCTTGCATCAACTGTACCTCACACCACGAAAATTGCATAAATCCAAACCAGAAATCTCTGAAATGTGTTCTAGATGTGGTGTGGAGGCTGGAACCTTTATCCACTCAACCTGGCTGTATACAAAGGAGAGATCCTTCTGGCAGGACCTGGGGGACGTTCTGAAAAAAAATTACAAAGGTGGATTTTCCACAGGATCTGGAATTGTACCTTTTGGGAAACATTATGGACATGTGCTTTAAACTGTCCAAGTACAAATTCAGTTTGCGAAGGTCGCCTTGGAAGTGTATAGTGATCACGTGGAAGTCTAATTTGCACCTAAACGTTACATGATGGAATATGGAAATGTAGAGTTTATTCCCCTGGAGAAAATCACATACAATTTAAGGAGGAAATTTGTTACGGTTTGGCAATCCTATCTGCTACATATTTGTACTCAGATACCCTGTCTGAATTTTTTAAAAAGGCAACAATTTGTGCCAGTGGTGGAATGATGGAGATCAATGAAGTGAGTTGTGGCGCAGATGATGGGCTCTTGTACTTTGTTCCTTATCTTTCTTATTTCAAGTTTCTTTGGGTTTTTCTTAAGTTCCCTTATGGGTCTGTAATTTTACTGATAATTGGTGCTTTGTGTTTGTTTAATTTGATAATCTTTTTCTTGTGGTATTAGGGTATAGAGCAGGGGGGTGGGGAGAGGCGAAAAAATAGACTCTGAATGTTATATACCACTGCTGAGAGAGATTGTGTTGTTTGTTTGGATTTGTGTGAGTCTTTGAAAATCAAAAATAAGATATTCCAAAACAAAATCAATCAGGGACTTGTTTAAGGACTCTTGCACTTTTATTTTTTTCTCCTTTCGGTATTTTACATTCAGTTGCTTACATTCATTTATTTGTTCACTTGTGTACATGTAGGGGAGGGACAGTTGGTGTAGTGATTAGCGCAACGCCTTTACAGCGCCAGCGATCGGAACCAGTGTTTGATTCCCGTGCCGTCTGAAAGAAATTTGTATGTTCCCCCTGTGTCTGCATGGGTTTTCCCTGGGGGCTCCAGTTTCCTCCCACCAGAGGAGGACTTAACTAGGTGGATGTCCCTGCCCATAACGTTAATGGGCAGGGATCAACTGTGTTAAAATGAATGTGTTGCCGAGACTTCAGTACCTCTTCCAGACACCGCCCGTGGCGTTGCCCCGGGGATTCTTCCAAAATTTTGCTTTCGCGAATTAGGACATTTCTATGGAATGGAAAGGTCTTGGTGGAAAAATCATAAATAAAATATTTTTTAAAAACCAGTCCAGAACCAGTCATCAGAAGGGAAGGAGGGATAAGAACAGGGTAATTGTGGTTGGGGACTCATTTGTCAGAGGGACAGATAGGAGATTTGTTTCCCTCACATTGATTGGAATACCCATACAGTAAGAGGGCTGGATGGGCTAGAGTTTGTCAAATGTGTACAAGATAGTTTTCTTAATCAATACGTAGAGGAACCGACTCGGGATGGTGTAATACTGGATCTCCTGTTAAGAAACGAGATAGGTCAGGTGTCTGAGGTTAATGTTGGTGAACAAATTGGGTCTTGTGAGATCAGAGATCTAGGTTGGTCTGTTGCCTCCCTGGTGCTAGGGTCAGAGATGTCTCTGATCGAGTTCACAGAATTCTGCAAGGGGAAGGTGAGCAGCCAGAAGTCGTGGTCCATGTGGGGACCAATGACTTAGTTAGAAGTGGGGATGAGGTCCTGCAACAGGAATACATAGAATTAGGCAGGAAGTTAAAAACAGGACCTCTAAGGTAGTAATCTCTGGATTGCTGCCGGTGCCATACGCTAGAGAGGGTAGTAATAGGAGGATGTGGAGGATGAATGCGTGGCTAAAGAGCTGGTGCAGGGGGCAAGGGATAAGATTTTTGGATCATTGGGATCTCTTCTGGGGAAAGTCGGACCTATACAAAAGGGACGGACTCCACTTGAATTGGAGGGGGACCAATATCCTGGCAAGCAGATTTGCTAGAGCTGTGGGGGAGGGTTTAGTTTGGCAGGGGGGTGGGGAGTAGAGTTTGCGAGCAGTGTCTAGGGTGCATGGCCACCTAGTTAAGAATGATAAACATAACAAAGGAAGGATGGAGGTTAAGGTAAAAGGTAGAAAAGGGAATATATGTGAGGGTCATTCTCTGAAATGCATGTACTTTAATGCAAGAAGCATAGTGAACAAGGTAGATGAGCTTAGAGCATGGATTGGCATTTGGAATCATGATGTGGTGGCAATTAGTGAGACCTGGTTACAGGAGGGACAGGACTTGCAACTAAATATCCCAGAATACAAATGTTTTAGATGTGATAGAACAGGGGGTAAAAAAGGGGGAGGAGTTGCTCTGCTTGTTAAGGAGGACATTACTGCCGTGAGGTGGCAGGATGGTTTGGAGGGATCATCCAGTGAGGCTGTTTGGATGGAATTGAGGGGTGGAGGAGGCATGAGGGCCTCTATAATAGGAGGCATGAGGGCCTCTATAATAGGAGTGTATTATAGACCACCAAATGGGCCAACAAAATTGGAAGAACAAATTTGTAAGGAGATAGCATATATGTGTAATAAACATAAGGTAGTTAAGAACAAAACAAAGGACTCTACATCACCTTTGTTGACCTCACCAAAGCCTTCGACACCGTGAGCAGGAAAGGGCTTTGGCAAATACTAGAGCGCATCGGATGTCCCCCAAAGTTCCTCAACATGATTATCCAACTGCACGAAAACCAACAAGGTCGGGTCAGATACAGCAATGAGCTCTCTGAACCCTTCTCCATTAACAATGGCGTGAAGCAAGGCTGTGTTCTCGCACCAACCCTCTTTTCAATCTTTTTCAGCATGATGCTGAACCAAGCCATGAAAGACCCCAACAATGAAGACGCTGTTTACATCCGGTACCGCACGGATGGCAGTCTCTTCAATCTGAGGCGCCTGCAAGCTCACACCAAGACACAAGAGAAACTTGTCCGTGAACTACTCTTTGCAGACGATGCCGCTTTAGTTGCCCATTCAGAGCCAGCTCTTCAGGGCTTGACGTCCTGCTTTGCGGAAACTGCCAAAATGTTTGGCCTGGAAGTCAGCCTGAAGAAAACTGAGGTCCTCCATCAGCCAGCTCCCCACCATGACTACCAGCCCCCCCACATCTCCACAGGGCACACAAAACTCAAAACGGTCAACCAGTTTACCTATCTCGGCTGCACCATTTCATCAGATGCAAGGATCGACAATGAGATAGACAACAGACTCACCAAGGCAAATAGCGCCTTTGGAAGACTACACAAAAGAGTCTGGAAAAACAACCAACTGAAAAACCACAAAAAGATAAGCGTATACAGAGCCGTTGTCATACCCACACTCCTGTTCGGCTCCGAATCATGGGTCCTCTACCGGCACCACCTACGGCTCCTAGAACGCTTCAACCAGCGTTGTCTCCGCTCCATCCTCAACATCCATTGGAGCGCTTTCATCCCTAACGTCGAAGTACTCGAGATGGCAGAGGTCGACAGCATCAAGTCCACGCTGCTGAAGATCCAGCTGCGCTGGATGGGTCACGTCTCCAGAATGGAGGACCATCGCCTTCCCAAGATCGTGTTATATGGCGAGCTCTCCACTGGCCACCGTGACAGAGGTGCACCAAAGAAAAGGTACAAGGACTGCCTAAAGAAATCTCTTGGTGCCTGCCACATTGACCACCGCCAGTGGGCTGATAACGCCTCAAACCGTGCATCTTGGCGCCTCACAGTTTGGCGGGCAGCAACCTCCTTTGAAGAAGACCACAGAGCCCACCTCACTGACAAAAGGCAAAGGAGGAAAAACCCAACACCCAACCCCAACCAACCAATTTTCCCCTACAACCGCTGCAACCGTGTCTGCCTGTCCCGCATCGGACTTGTCAGCCACAAACGAGCCTGCAGCTGACGTGGACTTTTTACCCCCTCCATAAATCTTCGTCCGCCAAGCCAAGCCAAAGAAGTGATCATGGGAGATTTTAACTTCCCTCACATTGATTGGAATACCCAAAGATTAAGAGGGCTGGATGGGCTAGAGTTTGTCAAATGTATACAAGATAGTTTTCTTAATCAATACGTAGAGGAACTGACTCGGGATGGTTTAATACTGGATCTCCTGTTAAGAAACGAGATAGGTCAGGTGTCTGAGGTTAATGTTGGTGAACAAATTGGGTCTTGTGATCACAACTCTATTAGTTTTAGGGTAGTTTTAGGAAGAGCAAAGAAGGGCCTAAAATTGAGGTTCTTGATTGGAGAAAAGCAAATTCCGAAGGAATAAGAATGGATTTGGGGAGTATTGAGCGGGACATGATTTTTTCAGGAAAGGATGTAAATGAAAAATGGAAAATATTCAAAGAAGAAATTTTGAGGGTACAGAGTAGATATGTCCCAGTGAGGATCAAAGGAAAGGTTGGAAGTCATAGGGAGCCTTGGTTTTTGAGGAATATTAAAAATTTGGTTAGGAGAAAGAGGGAGGTGTACAAGAGGTATAAAGAGCAGGGTGCTGAGAAATTGAAAGAGGAATACAAGGAGTGTAGAAAAAATGTTTAGAAAGAAATTAGAAAGGCCAAAAAGAGGGACGAAGAGGCTTTGGCAGGCAGAGTAAGAATAAATCCAAAGGGTTTCTATAGGTACATTAAAAGTAAAAGATTAGTGAGGGATAAAATTGGACCCCTTGTAGATAGTGAGGGTAGGCTGAGTGAGAAGTCAGAGGAGATGGGGGAAATTTTGAATGATTTCTTTTCCTCGGTATTCACTAGGGAAAAAAATATTGTACCAGTTGAAGTAAAGAAAAATAATGGGGAGGTCATGAATCATATAAGGATAACCGAGGAGGTAGTGATGGCAGTGTTAAAAAAGATAAAGGTAGACAAATCTCCGGGTCCGGATAAAGTATTCCCAAGGACACTAGGAGACTAGTGTACAGATAGTGGGGCCATTAACAGAGATATTTAGGATGTCACTGGTCACGGGGGTAGTGCCAGAGGATTGGAGGGTGGCTCATGTTGTTCTGCTGTTTAAAAAAGGGTCCAAATGTAAGCCTGGAAATTATAGACCTGTGAGTCTGTCGTCTGTGGTGGGTAAGTTGATGGAAAGTGTTCTGAGGGATGGCATTTACAAATATTTGGAAGAACAGGGATTGATAGGTAGTAGTCAGCATGGTTTTGTCAGGGGTAGATCATGCTTAACAAATCTTATAGAGTTTTTCGAGTGGGTTACAAAAAAGATTGATGAAGGGAAAGCTGTGGATGTTGTCTATTTAGACTTTAGTAAAGCTTTTGACGAAGTTCCCACAGGAGGTTAGGAAAAATGGTGGAGGCATTAGGTATAAATAAGGAGGTAGTGAAATGGATTCAGCAATGGTTGGATGGGAGGTGTCAGAGAGTAGTGGTAGAAAATTGTTTGCCCAATTGAAGGCCGGTGACTAGTGGAGTTCCTCAGGGATCGGTCCTGGGTCCACTATTGTTTATTATATATATTAACGATCTGGAAGTAGGGGTGGAGAATTGGATAAGCAAGTTTGCGGATGATACAAAGATTGGTGGTGTTGTGGACAGAGAGGAAGATTACCGTAGCTTAAAAAGAGATATAGGAAAGCTAGAGGAGTGGGCTGAGAAATGGCTGATGGAATTTAATACGGATAAGTGTGAAGTGTTGCATTTTGGAAAGGCAAATCTAAATAGGTCATATGCATTAAATGGTAGACAATTGAGGAGTGCAGAGCAACAAAGGGATTTAGGAATTATGGTAAATAGTACCCTTAAAGTTGATACTCAGGTAGATGGTGTGGTGAAGAAGGCATTTGGAATGTTGGCCTTCATAAATCGGAGTATTGAATTCAAGAGTAGGGAGGTTATGATGAAATTGTATGAAGCATTGGTGAGGCCAAATTTGGAGTACTGTGTGCATTTTTGGTCACCGAATTATAGGAAGGATATAAACAAAATAGAGAGAGTTCACGAGAATGTTGACAGGATGTCAGGGTTTGAGTTACAGAGAAAGGTTGAGCAGCCTAGGGCTTTTTTCTCTGGTGCATAGAAGATTGAGGGGGGATTTGATGTTGGTGTTCAAGATTTTAAAAGGGACAGAGAGAGTCAACGTGGATAGGCTTTTTCAATTAAGAGTGGGGGATATTCAAACCAGAGGCCATGCTTTAAGATTGAAGGGGGAAAATTATAAGGGGAACATGAGGGGAAATTTCTTCACACAAAGGGTGGTTGGGATGTGAAATAAGCTTCCGGCGAAGGTGGTTGAAGCAGGAACGTTATTTACATTTAAGGAAAGACTGAATAATTACATGAAGGGGAGAGGATTGGAGGGGTATGGACCAGGTGCTGATCAGTGGGACTAGGAGGGTGGGGATTTGTTCCGGCATGGACTAGTAGGGCCAAACTGGTCTGTTCTGTGCAGTATATGGTTATATGGTTATATGGTCAACACTGCAACCCAGGAAGCATGCCAACACTCCTGCTTCCACAGTAGCCTGTCCAAGTGACCCTTTCCAACTTTTATAGCTTTGAAGTATTCTGACTGGGTGAATCCCAGCCTGGTGTGCAAATTGCTCTGCCTAAGACTGCATGAACTACAAAGAGCTAAGAATCCAGTTCTGTCCCACTCTCAGACCAGCATCCCCTACGGACTCACTCATCACCTCCCACTGCTGCAGGAAATATTACATGACACATCCCACCCTGGTCTCACTCTCTTCTTCCACTCCCCTTCAAGCTCAAGATGCAGCGATTGGTAAACACGCACCTCCAGATTCAAAGACAGTTCCTTTCCTGCTCAAATGAGATGCAGGAATCATTTACAGCATCTGCTGCTCCCGCTGTGCCCTTGACTACGTCAGAGAGACTGGGTGCACACTGGGAGATCACTTCACTGAGCACCTCCACTATGTCCGCATCAATGACAGGGACATCCGAGTGGCCAGCTATTTCAGTACTGCGCCCCACTCCCACGTTGACGTGCTTGTCCATAGCCTCATGCACTGTCAAATTGTACCTTATATTCCGTCTGGGCACTGTCCTGCCGGATGGCATTAATATCGACAATATCCCTGTACTCCCTCTCTTCCCTATCCCTCTGTTTCCTTTCATCCAGCTCTCCACCCCCTTCCCTATCCGTTCACAGGGTCATGGCCCCTCCCTCTGCTGGTGTGCCCTCCCTCCCTTATCCACCCATTACCTCTTGATTCCTCCCCCGCCCCTTCCCCCACCATTCTGTCAGGTGCCTGCCTACATTTTGCTCATATCTTGGTTAAGCACAAAATGTTAGTTACAAATTTCTTTCTTTGCCATATAAAGTTTGTTGAATTTGACTTGCTGAGATTCCCCAACGTTGTGTTTTTCCTCATTTCCTGCTGTTATCAGACTCTTGAATGAACTTCTCATTGACAGATACTTTGCACTGCATAACTGTAATTTTTCTCTTCCACAATCTACCCCACATTTTTGTCTTGTGTTACACTTTGTTTATTCTTTCATTACCTGCTATAATGCACGGGTTGACTTGCCTGGATAATGCAAAAAAAATCAAAGTTTTTTATGGCATCACAGTAAAGGTTCCATTATTGTTACATAATACTACATTTAGACTTCTTTAACTTTGTCCAATGTAAGGAAGACTGAGAGTTGCCGCTTTCTCCAGCGCCCCTCACAGAGAGAGAGGCCCCAGCGAGGAATGAATTTGTGACCCCTGGTTTACAAGATTAGTGCCCTAACCACTGAGCTAATGGAGTCTGGTGGGAATACATGTGGCGACGAGCAATTCAATTCAAAACTCCAATAAAAAACAGAGTGAACATTTTTCAAACGCTTCTTAATATGTGCGTGGTCCGAGAGAGTCTTCTTTGGCTTGGCTTCGCGGACGAAGATTTATGGAGGGGGTAAAAAAGTCCACGTCAGCTGCAGGCTCGTTTGTGGCTGACCAGTCCGATGCGGGACAGGCAGACACGATTGCAGCGGTTGCAAGGGAAAATTGGTGGGTTGGGGTTGGGTGTTGGGTTTTTCCTCCTTTGCCTTTTGTCAGTGAGGTGGGCTCTGCGGTCTTCTTCAAAGGAGGCTGCTGCCCGCCAAACTGTGAGGCGCCAAGATGCACGGTTTGAGGCGTTATCAGCCCACTGGCGGTGGTCAATGTGGCAGGCACCAAGAGATTTCTTTAGGCAGTCCTTGTACCTTTTCTTTGGTGCACCTCTGTCACGGTGGCCAGTGGAGAGCTCGCCATATAATACGATCTTGGGAAGGCGATGGTCCTCCATTCTGGAGACGTGACCCATCCAGCGCAGCTGGATCTTCAGCAGCGTGGACTCGATGCTGTCGACCTCTGCCATCTCGAGTACCTCGACGTTAGGGGTGTGAGCGCTCCAATGGATGTTGAGGATGGAGCGGAGACAACGCTGGTGGAAGCGTTCTAGGAGCCGTAGGTGGTGCCGGTAGAGGACCCATGATTCGGAGCCGAACAGGAGTGTGGGTATGACAACGGCTCTGTATACGCTTATCTTTGTGAGGTTTTTCAGTTGGTTGTTTTTCCAGACTCTTTTGTGTAGTCTTCCAAAGGCGCTATTTGCCTTGGCGAGTCTGTTGTCTATCTCATTGTCGATCCTTGCATCTGATGAAATGGTGCAGCCGAGATAGGTAAACTGGTTGACCGTTTTGAGTTTTGTGTGCCCGATGGAGATGTGGGGGGGCTGGTAGTCATGGTGGGGAGCTGGCTGATGGAGGACCTCAGTTTTCTTCAGGCTGACTTCCAGGCCAAACATTTTGGCAGTTTCCGCAAAGCAGGACGTCAAGCGCTGAAGAGCTGGCTCTGAATGGGCAACTAAAGCGGCATCATCTGCAAAGAGTAGTTCACAGACAAGTTTCTCTTGTGTCTTGGTGTGAGCTTGCAGGCGCCTCAGATTGAAGAGACTGCCATCCGTGCGGTACCGGATGTAAACAGCGTCTTCATTGTTGGGGTCTTTCATGGCTTGGTTCAGCATTATGCTGAAGAAGATTGAAAAGAGGGTTGGTGCGAGAACACAGCCTTGCTTCACGCCATTGTTAATGGAGAAGGGTTCAGAGAGCTCATTGCTGTATCTGACCCGACCTTGTTGGTTTTCGTGCAGTTGGATAATCATGTTGAGGAACTTTGATTAACTGACAGGATGTGTTTAGCAAGCGCATGGCAACATATTGTAGGAAGCCACCACAAGCACAACCCAGACAGAGGAAAGGATTAGTTAAACCGAAAGAGGAGATTGTGATGGGAACCAACAAGGATATATTTAAGATTAAAATATTTAAAATTTAAAAATTTTTAAATTTAAGATTAAAATTAAAGAATATGTATGAATTACTCAGCAGATCAGGCAGCGCCTGGGGGAGGAAACATTTCAGGTCAATAACCCTACATCCAATCTGGGAGAAGTTAGATATTGAGCAGGGAGCAAGGAAGGAACGGGACTTACTGTTAATCAGGGATGCAAGGGAAGCTGATAGAGAGAGATTGTAGCTCCATGAGAGGTGAAATCACGTCATTGGAGAAGCAGAATCAAATACCAAAGGAAATGTTGCAGGCTCTGGGAATCTGAAACAGTCGCAAAGCTGCAGCATCCTCTTCCTTGGACCTCCTGGTTCCAACCAGCTCATCTCCCACCCCAGGCACACTTTCTTCTCCCCTCCCACCCATTCCCCCCACCCCTCCTCACCACCCAACCTTCTGTAATGCAGCAGACAAAGCATGAATCTTCAGATTCCAGAATAGTTTATTCACACAAGCTGTATTCCCCTTGAGAAAATTACCCATAACTTTAAAAATTCGACCTATTTTTACGTTCAGCGCCCACGCTTACAATTTTTGGGTGTAAATTTTTAGTCGTGTTCTTCCTGACCCACGAGATCTGCGTCGATCTTCTCCAAAGAAAATTAAATAGAATATGAATTTATGATCGGTGGAGTGCACAGCACTTTCCAGCTCTCCGTTCTGCTTTCCTTTTTCTTAGTCTTTTTCTGGCTCTTCTTTCCATATCCATTTTTTTCTTTGGGGTCTTTTATTGGGGGGGTGGGGGTTTGGAGATTTGGGTTATAACCATCATGGAGTAAATACTGGACTTACTTCTGTACTTGTACTTGTTCATTTGTAATTGAATGCATGTATGGTCAAGAATTGTAAATGTACTATTTTTAAAAATAATGTATTTCTGCTATTATCAGATTCCTGAGTGGTTCTCTCATGGGTAAAAGGTAATGCCCTCATACTGTACTTTTCTCAAACCCCTCTACTTTGTATTTTGATTTTTATTATTGCACCTACCTGCTGAGTTTAATGATGAATTGACTTGTCTGGATACCACAAAAGGCAAAGCTTTTCACTCTACTCTGGTCCATGTGACAACAAACAATTCAATTCCATTTCCATGATTCACTTCTTCCTGTAAGAGACTTAACGATTCCTTTTCCTCCCGTAACGTCCAAAAAAACCTCTTCATGGGAGCTTCCTGTGTGTAAAATGAGTTCCTCGCTCCCTATGTTACAATAAAGGCTTGAGCATAGAAGCACTTGGTTGGTTATTAATTGCCTTAGAATACACATTAGGGACAGCACAGTCAGTGTAGTGGTCAACACAACGCAATTACAGCGATAGCGACCGGGCCTGGGGTTCAAATCCCATGCTGTCTGTAAGGAGTTCAGATGCTCTCCCTGTGTCTGTATGGGTTTCCTCCAGGAGCTCCAGTTTCCTCCCACCATTCAAAACGTACCAGGGAATAGGTTAGTTGGGTGTATTTGGGTGGGACGGGCTCATGGGCTTTAACCCAACTGGTAAAAAAAAGGTCCAAACTTAAAATCTTTCAAGTACTTTATAATAAAAAAAACCATTCAACTCGATCAAACGCCTTTTCTGCATCTAATGACACTATCATTGACTGGTACAAACAA